>NC_054707.1:54906231-55166231 GCF_016097555.1 Gigantopelta aegis | reverse complement strand
GCTAGCTTTAGCATCGTGCAGATTATGAACAAGTAAATTGTGTAGATATGAGAACCATTAAACAAACATTAGGAAGACTCTACTATACGGTTTATTGGCTGACTAAAAGTTAAAGTTTCTTTTGTTTAAAGTAACTAAAAACGTATTTTTTCGGTTGTTTTAATTCCTTTCAAGGATTATAATTATGGAAAGTCAAGCCGGTGCGCATGCGTAACCGAAGCTCCGCTCCTACGCCCCGCACACACACTTTTTGGCACCTTCATACAAACTGATAGGCTTCTCAGAATAATTGTTCAAAGTGGGGGGCATATATATAAAAAAAAAATAATAAAAAAAAAAAAAAAAAAACATCGCTGCTCCCACTGGCTGACTAAAGGCCTATCTGACTGTACGTGCTGTGATATAGCTCTCATGCTGGTTATTGGTTTCGCTTATTGGGTTGCTCTCTGTTTAACCAGAATACGGCTGCACAGTCGAAGATAAAAGAAATTAGATAACGCCAATTTTCTCATTACAAAGCAAAGAATGCCATCCATAATTAATGTAATTTCTGAAATTACGATCACACAGAAAACGTAATAGATTTTGGTTTAGTGTGTTCTGGATAAGATCAGAATAATATACTCCAACAGCTAAGGGTTATTTATTTATTTATTTACTGGAAGTGACCAGCTGTGGGTGGTTGGTGGATATTTCTCAAAAAGGATTTACAGCAATCAAACATCTGGTGATTTTCAAGAAATAAACGTTAACTAGAGATATTCCTACTGTGGTATTTATTTGTAGTTATTTATTTCCGAGCCGATTGTTTTATAAATTGCACACAGACATTGTATTTCTTTTGTTATTTCCAAAACACTTTTACTTTTCTCCTTACGTCAAACCAAACTTAAATTGTTTGCAAATAAAAATAAAAAAATAATAAATTGCTGGAGAATGGGACAGACTATAGTTTCTGCTCTAACAAACAATTTCTCATTGACATAAAATACCTTTTGCCAACCAGCCCAGTTTTTCTGCTTGCCTGTCCACCCGCCCATCCGATCACAAACATCCTCCACTTCACCACCACCATCCCATCACTACAACCACCATCCCCTCACCACCACCTCCTCCTGCTTTAGCTCAGTGGGTAGAGCGCTTGCTTGGGGTCGTAGGATCGAACCTCTTTGGTTGACCCAGTGACTTTTCCCGTTCCAACCAGTGCCCCCACAACTTATATATTAAAGGCTGAATGAAAGTACATATAAAAGATCCATTTTAACTAAATTGAAAGGGTTTCCTCTGAAGACTATGTGTCAGAGCTACCAAATGTTTGACATCCAATAGCCGATGATTAACATATCAATGTGCTCTAGTGGTGTCGTTAAACAAAACAAACTAACTTTTATCTCAGGTAGACGCATTGGATTTCAACTGCCCCAAGCAGTGCATCACGACTGATATACCAAAGGCCGTGGTATGCGCTATCCTCTCTGTTCGAAGGTGCATATAAAGGATCCTGTTTTACTAATGGGGAAAATGTAGAGGGGTTCCTCTAAAGACAGAATGTTTGACATCCAACAACCGGAAATGAATAAATCAATGTGCTCTAGTGGTGGTGTTAAACAAAACAGACTCACTTTACGTGCTTGCCTGCCTAACACTGCACTAAGTATTGAGGATACCTGGCAAATTTCGTCTTCTCTTGGAGTTCTTTCTCGAATATTCCTGGACACACTTCCAGGAACGTGGCCTTGTCCAGAGTGAACAGTTCCGTGGGTTCTCGGCAGATCACACACGCGGACCTCTTCCCGTCCTCTCCCAACAGGGCGATTTCCTACAGACATATTACAGAGACAATATACAATGTTATCTTTGCCCATGTTTTTGTTTATCTGCATTGACGGCGCAGAATGGAAGTCGGCGGTAATTAATTGTAGAAACTAAATTTTATATCATCATCATCATTTCCATGTCCAAATATATTGTATTACACTAGTAACTAACTATAAAACATTATATAATAATGTCGCTAGGATGTAAACTAATATATGCACAAACAGCAATGTGTAACCATTTCAAATGCATTACGTTAATAATTAATTTTTTAATCGTAGGGTGGCACAATAGCAAAAACAGGTCTCTCTCTCTCTCTCTCTCTCTCTCTCTCTCTCTCTCTCTCTCTCTCTCTCTCTCTCTCTCTCTCTCTCTCTCTCTCTCTCTCTCTCTCTCTAACATCTAGCTATTAATCCACTATGCTGCATAGACAGCCCAGATAGCTGAGGTATGTGCCCAGAACAGCATGATTGAACCTTATTTGCGGCTAATCAGAAAGTGGTAGTGTGTTTTTTCTCCTTTTTAGACTGACGCATGTGCTAAATAATCATATTAGACTCCTACAAACCTTTTACTAACATTTTTTTTTCATTTGCCGGATACAGATTTTCGTGCTCATATACAATTATAGATCAAGTACGCTGTCCTGGGCACACACCTCAGCTATACAGGATAGTGGGTTAGTGGTTAGTGACCTTAAACATATCCACTGACTCGTTAAACTCGCTCTGGGTGAGAGCCGGTATCAGGATGCGAACCCAGTACCTACCAGCCTAAGTCCGATGACGTAACCACTATACTACCAAGACCGACAATCCTGTTATTGAAATAGGGGCGTGACATGCTAAAGGTGCTCGCTTGATACGCGGTCGGTGTAGCATCGATCCCCGTCTGTGGACCAATTCGGCTGTCTGTAGGATGGTGCATCTAAAAGATCCCTCGTTACTAATGGAACAGTGTAGTGGTTTCCTTTCTAAGACTATATGTTACAATTACCAACTGTTTGACATCTAATAGCCGATGATTAAGAAATTAATGTGCTCTAGTGGTGTTGTAAAACAAAACAAACTTTAACGTTTATTGAAATAGGTTATTGTTAAAGGGAACAAACTCTTTTCAGTCAAATTTCGTCTTCAATCGGTGATACTTTACGAATTTCGATAGATTTCAATTTGTTTGTCCATATATTATTTTTTGTGTAACTGTAAGTCTCATATATGCCTATAAGTAATACAGCTATAGTATTTGATGATGCTTTGTAAATAATGAGTGTCTGATACGTCTGAAAATTATTCATGTCGAAAAAGTCCTTACAGGCTGGGGCCATCTTTCACGTCTATTACTTTTGTTATTACTGAATATTATCACAGGCGTATGGACTCCTATGTTAGCAGGGTGGGGGCAGGCTGATTTTTGCCAGGATGAAACAAAAGTGCCCGAATCTGGACAATAACTGCCCCCTGCCAAGATGGAAGATGAAATACAGCACCAAGTCCAAATGACCAGGGCCTGTGCTTATAAAACTTAAAGTCTGTTTTATTTAACGACGCACTCAAGACATTTTATTTACGGTTATAAGGCGTCAGACATATGGTTACGGATCACACATATTTTGAGAGGAAACCCGCTGTTGCCACTACATGGGCTACTCTTTCCGATTAGCAGCAAGGGATCTTTTATTTGCGCTTCCCACAGGCAGGATAGCACAAACCATGGCCTTTGTTGAACCAGTTATGGATCACTGGTCGATGCAAGTGCTTTACACCTACCCATTGAGCCTTGCGGAGCACTCACTCGGGGTTTGGAGTCGGTATCTGGATTAAAAATCCCATGCCTCGACTGGGATCCGAACCCATTACCTACCAGCCTGTAGACCGATGGCCTAACCACGACGCCACCAAGGCCGGTAGACTTTAATAAAGTCCAGGCCTTAACGTAATGTTATTTGAATGGCGTTGCCATGACGTTAAAGTCTGGACCTTATTAAAGTCTAGACTTTAAGGTTTATAAGCATAGGGCCTGGAGTCAATTCACAAAACATCGTTAGTTTAGTGTTTGGTTAGCATTTAAACCTGCCGTTCGTTTGCCTGTGTTTGGCATCTGTTTCACGCAGAAAATGACATCATTACAGAAGATGGTGCATTGTCAAGGCGAAACAAAATGAAATAGGTGTACTTTAAACTGAATTAGTTGCACTGTTAAAGGGACATTCCCGAGTTTTCTGCGATTTTAAAGATCTTATCGACTAACAGAGACTTTTTAACGATTGTAATTACATATCAAATATATTTTCCTGCATAACATATTAGTGGCTGTATATTAAACGTGTTTCTCATCGTTCTAATATTTGTACTAGCGCAAATTTCATTTTATTTTTTTAAATAAAAAAAATTTGTACGTACGAAATTATTTAAAAACAAAATCCAGTTTGGGCTTCTTACAAATATTTAGACGATCAGAAACACATTGAATATACAGACACTGATATTCTAAACAAGAAAATATATTTAATATGTAAATTTAATCGTAGAAGTATTTTATTAGTCGGAAACATTTTACAATGCAGCAAACTCAGGAATGTCCCTTTAATAGTAATAAGAATTGTGAGTTAGTCGTAGATGTACGTCTACGTGCAAACCGAGGCTTACGACGTTTCGTGAAATTAGGCCTAGAATGCGGGTGTAAAGTTAATATATATATCGTCTGTTTGTCCGTCTGTTTGCCTGCCCCCCTCCCTCTCTCTCTCTCTCTCTCTCTCTCTCTCTCTCTCTCTCTCTCTCTCTCTCTCTCTCTCTCTCTCTCTCTCTCTCTCTCTCTCTCTCTATATATATATATATATATATATATATATATATATATATATATATACACACACACATGTATATATACAACCGTGTCCGGTGTATCGGCGCGTCCGGTGATTCGGTGCACTTGATATTTTGCTTAAGTATGTTTAGGAAGTTGTCATGTTGTCGGTGTTTTTAACGAATTAAAGTTCAATTTCTTTTTCAATGGTTAATCAAGTATCAACATATTTATTGTTAAGGGTGCAATTTTTTTTTTTTTAGAATTATCAACAATTATATCATAATTTCAAAATAAATCATTCACCTGTTTTCGTGTATATAAACGCGAAGTAGGTCAGCCTTATTGATATTAATAATGTTAAAACCAGTCTGAAAACACCTTTCCCGCATTTTTAAAATTATAGCAAACAGTATAAATGTAATTATTTTTGTTCGGTTATTTTTATTTAAACTGAAATAGAAAACACAGACAAATGCAAACAAAACGAAAATTTTACACCTTAATTGACAGTCATTCCAGGTCACATTGTTGTAAAAAAATAAAAGCGAAATAAGATCCACGTGTGTGCACAATCTACCCGAGAAAAATAAAATCCATGTAGGCATCTTAGCCATGCATAACAATGAACATGTATGCATCTACAGTACTGTGCCACTCAAGAAAACATTTCCGAAACTGATCATGAGATGGGTCATGTGTGATCGTTCATTATCATAGTAATATTTTTAACAAGACAAAATAAAAAAGTACTAAAATAATTTTGGGACAATAGTGTAGCGTTTATGGGCTAAAAATGAGGTCATACGCTGTCTATAAATAGCGGGGTCAACATTCCACATCTACTGCGCCGAATCACCGGACATGCAAATCGTTTTGGATACAAGGGGGTGTCTATATTTATGCACCATTTTGAAATGTTTATTTACTACAGACATAAAACAATTTGTAGTGTATTTCAGATTATGCCCTGTTCATTGGTGATAGACACATTTTAAAAAGTATTTCACAGTGTTCACATAGAAAATGGTCCTTGAATGCTTAGGTGCGCCGATACACCGGACAGCACTGTATATATATATATATATATATATATATATATATATATATATATATATATATATATATATATACAGTCAACCCTGCCTTCGCGGCCACCTCCATATGGCGGCCACCTGTCCATGGCGGCCACCCTGAGGTCCCCCAATGAATTTTACTATATATTTTACCTCTATATGGCAACCACCTGCTCAACGCGGCCAGCGGCCACACTTTTGTCATAAAAAAGCGAAAATGAACCTGCTATCGCGGCCACAATTGTTTTTTAGTGCAAGTTATAAAGAAATGTCGGCAATCATAAAAAAAACCGTAAGATGTGTTTGTTGATATAACCAATTGGCTTGATAAACAGCGGTCCTTTAAAGGTCGTCGGTCGCTTAGCTGTGTTCGTTAATTAACAAGTGTTTTTAATCTGGATTTTCAAAATGCCATCTAAACCCAGTAAGCCGATCGCGTTAACGTTGGAGCAGAGAGTAGAGGTCATTAAAAAATCAGAGAAAGACAAATTGAGTGCTAGAAAAATTGCTGAACATTTCGGGGTGGGTAGAACTCAGATTGATGGCATTTTAAAGAGAAAAGCGGAGGTGTTGGCAGATTATGATAACAACCAGCCCTCTGACTTTAATGCGCAGAACAGTGCTCCGTTATTCTGTTGTTTGTTAAATATTCTCTTTTTCACTTAATAAAATTTCATATAGATGATAATTTTTTGTCTTGTTTTTAATTACGTTTTTGCACATGTATATGGCTCCTTAATAGTTCTATTGCAACATACGTGTAATTGTTTTGAAAAATTCGGACTTATATATGACTTGCACACGGCGGCCACCTCTCTATGGCGGCCACTTTTGTCATGTCCCACGAGTGGCCGCCATAGACAGGTTCGATATATATCCGTCCATCCTTCTCTCTCTCATATTAAACACCTCTTACCCCAAATGACTCTCCGTGTCTGATGACATTCTCCGTGCTGGTGTTGATGGTCCCTGTCGCCTTGTCCTCGATGTCTATCTGGATGAACACTGACCCCGAAAAGATGAAGTAGAAATCCAGCCCAAGATGACCTTGGCGGAGAATCACTCGTCCTTTGTCGCACCTGAAGATATTGTGTTAAAACACGCATTTAAAATGTGGACAGCTCATACCTTGTTAAAAAAAAACTTACCTTCGAAAGTGTGACAGATTGTAAAACAGAAACTCTTACGTTGTATATCGAATAGCTTTACAGAGTTTTAAAGGGACATTCCTGAGTTTGCTGCATTGTAAGATGTTTCCGACTAATAAAATACTTCTACGATTAAGCTTGCATATTAAATATAGTTTCTTGTTTAGAGTTTCAGTGTCTGTATAGTCAATGTGTTTCTGGTTGTCTTAATATATGTAAGAACCCAAAACTGGATTTTGTCTTCAAGTAATTTCGTACGTACGAAAAAACTATATTTTAGGAAATAAGATGAAATTTAACCTAGTACAAATATTATAACGATAAAAAACACGTTTAATATAAAGCCACTAATATGTTATGCATAAAAATATATTTGATATGCAATTACAATCGTTAAAATGTCTCTGTTAGTCGATAACATCTTAAAAAGTGCAGCAAACTCAGGAATGTTCCTTTAAGCACGTTGTATATCAGAGTTCAGGCCCGTAGCCTAACGGAGGTCGGTCCACCCCCCTACTGGTGACTTTTCTTTTCAATATGCCACGAACCCTCCTCCCCCCGCTAAGCAACTCGGGCGCTACGCGTCCTCGTGTGAGGCCCCACCCTCTCAAAATCTTGGCTACGGGTCTGGAGTTTTAAGCACAAAGACTCACTTTGTATATCGAACAGCTTGACAGATTTTTAGACGCATCTCTTCGGTAAACTTTTCTTTGAAACTGCGCATGTTGAGTAGAAGATTGTGAAGATGACGAATTTCGTCTTCTGTTCTTTCCTCCGGTGCCTTCAGCGTGCTAGCCTGTGCCCATTCAGGCACGCGAGATGTCTGAAACACAATAAGCAACATTTTAATTCTATACACTGACCAAAATAATGGCCGATGCTATTCAATATTTTGATCTTATGTATACTTTTTCATCTTTGTGGTGAAACTCTTGCACATTTTTTTTTTTGACAAACGACAGCTGTGGTGGCAGTACTAATGACGGGTGCCGCCGGTGGGGCATGGTATGCATATCTTTCTCGCGAACACCTTATATCACCACTGCTATGACAGTGATTCATGAGCGCATGTCATCACAGATGTACGTGGTCCAATGAGCTCTGACCGGTGCAAGTTTTAATTAAATAAACTAGTCTTGGAGTGGCAGTCCTCGTTTTGGCGGTGCATGAGGGATGGAATCTCCCGTAAAGGATCTCCTCGGGAGTGTCTGTCCTCCTATAGACGAGGCACTAGACAGAGATTCATGGAATCAATCACAATTTTGTCCTCTCTGCACAATGCAGAGTCGAATGGGCATTTGGCAAAATAGTGGTTGATTTCATATCAAACGTTATCAAATGTTTCACCACCAAAAGCCGATTATTAATACATCAATGTGCACTAGTGGTGTCGTTAAACAAACCCGTTAACTTTAACAGCAATGGAAAATTAGTTTAAGATCAAAGGGACCAAACTCTTCTCAGTCAAATTTATTGAAAAGAAATAGTTTATAATCAAAGGGAACAAACTCTTATCAGTCAAAACATGAACCTCTCCCACACCCATGTGAGCAATCTTCGAACAGCATGGGGCCCAACCATGGTTTTTAACTCATTTGACTATGTACACGATACCTCACATACAACCCGTTTCAAACAGCTCTAGGCCCCACTAAATTTTGCGACAGTTATAATTTTATGATATATTAATTTTCTCTTTTTTTTTACGATCCCCTCCAAACCTCCCCCAAAGTTCCATTGACATTCCGCCTCATGTCATTGGGGCCCCTGCTAAATGGATTTTCTGGATCCGCCACTGGATACCTCACTTACAACCCGTTTCAAATAGCTCTCTAGACCTAATCACGGGTTTTGGAGGGTTTTTTTTTGGGGGGGGTGCTTTTTTTTTGGGGGGTGGGGGTGGAGAGGGCAATGTTTTGACTATATAGGCGGCCCCACTTACAGCCCGTTTCAAACAGCTCTATACCTAATCATGTTTGTTTTTTGTATGGGTAATGTTTTGATTATATAGGCGGCCCCACTTACAGCCCGTTTCAAACAGCTCTAGACCTAACCATGTCTTCTTTTCTTCTTCTTTTTTTTTTGGGAGGGGGTGGGGGTGTAATGTTTTGACTATATGGGCGGCCCCACTTACAGCCCGTTTCAAACAGCTCTATACCTAATCATGTTTGTTTTTTGTATGGGTAATGTTTTGATTATATAGGCGGCCCCACTTACAGCCCGTTTCAAACAGCTCTAGACCTAACCATGTCTTCTTTCTTCTCTTCTTTTTTTTTGGGGAGGGGGTGGGGGTGTAATGTTTTGACTATATGGGCGGCCCCACTTACAGCCCGTTTCAAACAGCTCTATACCTAATCATGTTTGTTTTTTGTATGGGTAATGTTTTGATTATATAGGCGACCCCACTTACAGCCCGTGTCAAACAGCTTTAGACCTAACCATGTCTTCTTTTCTTCTTCTTTTTTTTTTGGGAGGGGGTGGGGGTGTAATGTTTTGACTATATGGGCGGCCCCACTTACAGCCCGTGTCAAACAGCTCTAGACCTAACCATGTCTTTTTTTTTTCTTCTTTTTTTGGGGGTGTGTGTAATGTTTTGACTATATGGGCGGCCCCACTTACAGCCCATTTCAAACAGCTCTAGACCTAACCATGTCTTTTGGGGGTTGTAATGTTTTGACTATATAGGCGGCCCCACGTACAGCCCGTTTCAAACAGCTCTAGACCTAATCATGTTTGTTTTTTCTATGAGTAATGTTTTGACTATATAGGCGGCCCCACTTACAGCCCGTTTCAAACAGCTCTAGACCTAAACATGTCTTCTTTTCTTCTTCTTCTTTTTTTTTTTTTTTTGGGTGGGGGGGGTGTAATGTTTTGACTATATGGGCGGCCCCACTTACAGCCCGTTTCAAACAGCTCTAGACCTAAACATGTCTTCTTTTCTTCTTCTTCTTTTTTTTTTTTTTTGGGGGGGGGGGTGTAATGTTTTGACTATATGGGCGGCCCCACTTACAGCCCGTTTCAAACAGCTCTAGACCTAACCATGTCTTTTGGGGGTTGTAATGTTTTGACTATATAGGCGGCCCCACGTACAGCCCGTTTCAAACAGCTCTAGACCTAACCATGTCTTCTTTTCTTCTTCTTTTTTTTTTTGGGGGGGAGAGGGGTGTAATGTTTTGACTATATGGGCGGCCCCACTTACAGCCCGTTTCAAACAGCTCTAGACCTAACCATGTCTTTTGGGGGTTGTAATGTTTTGACTATATAGGCGGCCCCACGTACAGCCCGTTTCAAACAGCTCTAGACCTAACTGTGTCTTCTTTTTTTTTTTCTTTTTTTTTCTTCTTTTTTGGGGGGGGTAATATTTTGACTATATGGGCGGCCCGTTTCAAACAGCTCTAGACCTAACCATGTCTTTTGGGGTGTGTGTGTAATGTTTTGACTATATGGGCGGCCCCACTTACAGCCCGTTTCAAACAGCTCTAGACCTAACCATGTCTTCTTTTCTTCTTCTTTTTTTTTGGGGGGGAGGAGGGGTGTAATGTTTTGACTATATGGGCGGCCCCACTTACAGCCCGTTTCAAACAGCTCTAGACCTAACGTGTCTTTCTTCTTCTTTTTTTTGGGGAGGGGGGGGGAAGATAATATTTTGACTATATGGGCGGCCCGTTTCAAACAGCTCTAGACCTCACCGTGTCTTTTGGGGCTGGGGGGGGGGGGGGGTGTAATGGTTTGACTATATAGGCGGCCCCACTTACAGCCCGTTTCAAACAGCTCTAGACCTAACCATGTCTTTTGGGGTGTGTGTGTAATGTTTTGACTATATGGGCGGCCCCACTTACAGCCCGTTTCAAACAGCTCTAGACCTAACGTGTCTTGCTTCTTCTTTTTTTGGGGGGGGGGGGGGGGAGATAATATTTTGACTATATGGGCGGCCCGTTTCAAACAGCTCTAGACTTCACCGTGTCTTTTGGGGCTGGGGGGGGGGGGGGGGGGTGTAATGGTTTGACTATATAGGCGGCCCCACTTACAGCCCGTTTCAAACAGCTCTAGACCTAACCATGTCTTTTGGGGGTTATAATGTTTTGACTATATAGGCGGCCCCACGTACAGCCCGTTTCAAACAGCTCTAGACCTAACGTGTCTTTCTTCTTCTTTTTTTTCTTTTTTTTTTGGGGGGGGGAGATAATATTTTGACTATATGGGCGGCCCGTTTCAAACAGCTCTATACCTAATCATGTTTGTTTTTTGTATGGGTAATGGTTTGACTATATAGGCGGCCCCACTTACAGCCCGTTTCAAACAGCTCTAGACCTAACCATGTCTTTTTCTTCTTCTTCTTCTTCTTTTTTTTGTGGGGGTGTGTGTGTAATGTTTTGACTATATGGGCGGCCCCACTTACAGCCCGTTTCAAACAGCTCTAGACCTAACCGTGTCCTTTTTTTTGGGGGGGGGGGGTAATATTTTGACTATATGGGCGGCCCGTTTCAAACAGCTCTAGACCTAACCGTGTCCTTTTTTTGGGGGGGGGGATAATATTTTGACTATATGGGCGGCCCGTTTCAAACAGCTCTAGACCTAACCGTGTCTTTTGGGTCTGGGGGGAGGGGGTGTAATGGTTTGACTATATAGGCGGCCCCACTTACAGCCCGTTTCAAACAGCTCTAGACCTAACCGTGTCTTCTTCTTCTCTTTTTTTTTGGGGGGTGTAATGTTTTGACTATATGGGCGGCCCCACTTACAGCCCGTTTCAAACAGCTCTAGACCTAACCATGTCTTTTGGCGGGTGTAATGTTTTGACTATATAGGCGGCCCCACGTACAGCCCGTTTCAAACAGCTCTTGACCTAACCATATCTTCTTCTTCTTCTTCTTTTTTTTTTTTTGGGGGGGGGGGGAATATTTTGACTATATGGGCGGCCCCACTTACAGCCCGTTTCAAACAGCTCTAGACCTAACCGTGTCTTTTTGGGGGGTGGGGGGTGTAATGTTTTGACTATATAGGCGGTCCCACTTACAGCCCGTTTCAAACAGCTCTAGACCTAACCGTGTCTTTTGGGGGTGTAAAGTTTTGACTATATAGGCGGCCCCACTTACAGCCCGTTTCAAACAGCTCTAGACCTAACCATGTCTTCTTTTCTTTCTTTTTTTTTTTCTTTTTTTTTGTGGGGGGGGGGGGGGGGTAATGTTTTGACTATATGGGCGGCCCCACTTACAGCCCATTTCAAACAGCTCTAGACCTAACCATGTCTTTTGGGGGAGGGTGTAATGTTTTGACTATATGGGCGGCCCCACTTACAGCCCGTTTCCTGGAGAACCACGACTTGTCAAAGAACAGGATCTGGCTGTCGTCCGCGTCGTCCTCCTGGATGCTGGGTCCGGCCACGTTGATGTAGTACATCTCCGATATCGGGGTCTGTTCCGTCTTCTGCATGGACAGTTTCTGCATGTCGAGCGCCAGCTTCACCACGGCCTTGATCACCTTGCAGTACCACCAGAATGTCCGCGTCCGCCGCTGGAACACACAAGGGTGCATACCACCAAATTAAATCCTATGGACGACAAAGTAACACATGTGGTTGAAACTCCTACCTGCAGCGTATCGATCGGCATATACACATTGGATATAAATAATACCCCCCTCCCCACCCACCCTTGGATTAAATCTGGAGAAAAAAACTTTCTTGGAAGTTATAATAGCCTGAAATATTTTACACTGTTTATTAAAGGGACACACCCTAGTTACGGCTAGTTGTTAACCATTACGGCGTTGTTTTTCGCTATTAAACTCATTTTTTTACAAATAAAATTGCACTTTACTTACCGTTTATTATTTAGAATATACATTTCCATTCACCTGAAGTGTTTTTTGGTAATCCTGGTAATCCTGGTTTTTGTAATACCGCAAAATGCATTTTTCGTATTTCATAAAATGGCACGGGCCTCTGAGAAAAAAACGTTGAGCAGACAAGGTCTAATCTATTTTTAGAGGGGATATTTCCATTTCAATGTCACAGACGTTGGTATACCACGTGACCGTTATCATTTTGGTTCGGTTTGTTTTCTCGTGCACGGTTCGCGCAATCAACATCCGATTTGTTGTTGTTCATTTGTGAGATTTTTCTTCACAGTTCGTGAACATTTTCAGTAACAATAAAGTTCAGACAAGTAAGTGTCTCAATACAAAACGTTACAAACCCTTAAAACCAATAATTTTGCTAAGTCTTACGATATCTGGAGAGGGGATACAACCAGGACAGAACAGTTGGAACATGTCCAGGAGAGGTAGAAGGAACGCACCCCAAGTCTGTGAAATTTGTCGTGACGTTGGCATTGTTGTGCTTCGTGCGACATCTACCGGTGACACCAGAATACTAACTTTCAAAATTATTTCAAGCAATTGGGACATGAGGATTCCCATGGTATTTATCGATATAAAACCTGCTTTTTCACTCCATTTGATAAAAACGTGATCTAAGTGTGTTACAGGTTTGTAGATTAACCAAATTATAATTTCTTTTCGCTAGATGGAACTAGGGTGTGCGGCTTTAAGTACAGATAATGTCTTTAATACGGTAAAGTTGAAAAGAATGCCCGTTTCATCTTCGCGTGTGCTACATAGCTTGCTGGGGCGAGATTTAGATCAGTCGGTTTAGTGCTCGCCTGAGGCGCTTGCGTCGCAGGATCGAATCACCTCAGTGGATCCATTCAACTGATTGAGTTTTTTCTCGTTCCAGCCAGTGCACCATGACTGGTATATCAAAGGCGGTGGTGTGTGTTATCCTGTCTGTCTAATTCTTATTGTTATAAAAAGATCTCTTGCTGCATTAAGAAGCATGTAGCGGGTTGACTCTGATGACTACAGGTCTGAATTACCAAATGTATGACATCCAATAGCCGATGATTAATTAATCAATGTGCTCCAGTGGTGTCGTTAAACAAAACAAACAAACAAACATTAGCTTGCTCTGAATGTGCACGTTAAACCCTATGATCTGACTTGATCACACATCCAGTAGCTACCAGTTAAATCAATCATTTTACTAAACATTCAAGCACATCTGTCTTGGGCCACCATTCGTGTCTACATAACAAAAAGGGAAGGTAGAATACAGAGCTACAGAATTCTAAATATACACATAAAGATCCAGTTGCAATACATTAATGTCATAGTATTTATTTATTGCAGTCTTTGTATATTAAGAAGGAAATTTGGATGCAATAGAGATTGTCCATTAAAAGATAATTTTGCATGTGTGTGTGTGTGTGTGTGTGTTTATGTTTATGTATGTTTGTGTTTGTGTTTGAGTGTGCGCGAATGTGTGTGCGCCTGTGTTTGTGTCTGTGTGTGTATGTGTGTATGCTTGTGTGTGTGTGTGTGTGTGTGTGTGTGTGTGTGTGTGTGTGTTTGTGTGTTTGAGTGTTCGTGTTTGGGTGTTTGTGCTTGTGTGTGTGTGTGTGTGTATGTGTGTGTGTGTGTGTGTGTGGTGGGTGTGTTTATGTGTGTGTGTGTATGTGTGTGTCTCCGCGCGTGTGTGTGTGTGTGTGTGTGTGTGTGTGCTCTCAATATCTCTCTCTCTCTCTCTCTCTCTCTCTCTCTCTCTCTCTCTCTCTCTCTCTCTCTCTCTCTGTGTGTGTGTGTGTGTGTGTGCGTGAGTGTGTGTTTATGTGAGTGTGAGTGTGAGTGTGTGTGTTTATGTATGTGTGTTTTGTGTGTATGTTTGTGTGTGTGTGTACGTACGTGTGCGTGTGGTGTTTGTGTGAGTGTGTGAGTGTGTTTACGTGACAGATGGGTAGTGAGAAAGTGGGCGCAGACAGATGGGGTATGTGTCTGTGCATGTCATTTAACAATTTTTCAGTTAAAATTATAAACATAAAATCTTTAAATTCTGATACAAACAACTATACAAATCGGATCTTCGAAAACACAAGAGTTGTTGATTGAGTTATTGAAAACCAGCCATATCAATATCAGAGTATTGAGCTGAACAGCACATTCATATAGCCGTGACAGAAAGCCAATTTGCGATGGGAAAACAGCGCTTGTTTCTGATTCCAACAACGGATCAACAATATAACCAATACCATCTTGTTAGACATATTGACGTTTTCTCACCGCAGTGATTAGTGCACATTGACGATACCTTGCGTGGAACGCTCAAAATATGGTGGTGGTGATGATGATGATGATGATGATGGTGGTGGGTGGTGGTGGTGGTGGTGATCGTGGTGATGATGATGGTGGTGCTGGTGCCGGTGATGATGATGATGATGGTGGTGCTGGTATTGGTGATGATGATTATGGTGAACGCGAATATTTTAATATATATTTTTTTCATGACAAATTAACTCGGCAAATAAACTCTTAAAATGGGCTTAAAATGTTCACAAGACATTGGTAATTTAATGGACACAAAAACCAATGGGATTGAAACTAAATTAATATTCGCGTTTCTTTTGTTGCGTTTCTTGTGTTGTTCAGTATATTTAATAACATCATTATCGTTGTTAGGTCTGTTGATTGGTGATAATATTTATTAATAATTGCGTATTTGATGTGATACCAAATGTTGATAATTGCATGCAGACGTTACAGTAACGCTGAATGTGGATCACTTTGTACATAAGAGTTCTTGAAATAAATATACAACCAAACAGAGAGCACCTAGTATACAATTCACTAACATACGTCCGGTGTATACTGTTGTTTTAATAGTTTTAACAATCGAATTTTAGTATTGATATTCCATTCACAATGTCATATATAGCTGTACATGATACCCAGTATTCAGCTGATGTATATAGCAATGCCCCACGACAGGCATATCAAAGTCCGTGGTATGTGATGTACCGTCTATAGGAAAGATCCCTTGCTGCTGTTTAATAGTAGATACCAAATAGCCATATTTTAAAATGTGCTGGGGTGTTGTTAAACAAATATTACTTTTCTCTTCACAGTGGTGGATGCACGAAATATTTTGGGGAGGGGGCTAACGGGAAATACACCAACTCTGCAAAAGAGCTTATCAGTGGGTGAAAAAATTAAAAGAGGAATAAAAGAGGTATTTAAATATTTTTAGAGGTGACTGGACAGGAGTTTGAACTAACTGACGGACAGACGGGCGAACAGACAGACAGTCTGGCTATTTGATTTGTTTGTTCGTGCAATCATTAATCCATACGTGTACTCATTCATTTAATACTTACATAGTTATATACTTACCGTTTTTGCGATTTCTGCTTCTCTATCCATGGCTTCCAGTACTTGGTTCGCGAACGCGTGTCTCGATCTCCTCAACAATTTGTGGCCGTCGTTGGGCGCATTGTGGCCGTGCTCGGTAAACTCGCGATTTCGTTTCCGGTTCCGGTACTTCTGCTTTCTCCAGTGACGTATTATCTCTATAGTTCCCGCCACGGAACGTAACGAAGGGAAGGGTCTAGCTACACCTGACCTGGCGCTGACTGGTCGAGAGGTGCTTCTAATGCTGGACGATGGACGGGACCAGCAGGAATAGGGCACGTGATCTACACCAGTGCTCGGCTTTGTCTTTCCTCTCCAACCATCGTTTACTACATACTCTTGTCTCGAACTCGTCGGTCTTTGCCTCCTTAAACTGTGAACATCACATGTCGTTCTCGCCTCTCTTTCTCTTGAGATACTGGAATCCTTGGCACTGTATGGTCTTGGTGGCTTTGCAGCGACTGTCGTTCGTGTTACTCTACTGTCATTTGTTACTAACGTATCATTTGTTACTAACGTATCATTTGTTACTAACGTATTGGATACCTTAGCGCTGGAGGATCTTGGTTTTGATATCAATGGATTCCCATGTACTCCTAGCCTTTGCCTGCCAGCTGTTGACGTCCGCGTGGCGCTGGTATAGTCACTGCTATCACCAGTTGTTATGTCCCTGTGGCAGTCGGGCCTTTGTCTAGCTTCGTGCTCTGTGGTTCCAGAGTTACCATCGTTTCTATTGTTTTCGTTGGCAGGCCGTTGCCGATATTGGTCTCGCGAAGTGTCCCTTTGTCTTTCGATAGAAGATTTTCCGTAAATCGCTTCACGTTCTTCTGACTGAGGTACCTCTAACTGAGTGTTTGATTTCCTTCTCCCCCGTATGTCGCGCCCATCTCGAACACTGTGGGTTGAATAGGGCCGGTCGTGTTTGGCCTGCATGTTGGTATTACTCAGTTAGTGATATTTGTCAAATGCATTTGATGGTTTATGATTCTTATTGTTCGCCTGTCACTATTGAATAACTCCCATTGCCCTTTTTATTACACCGAAAGCGGCCTGTTTATCTATTCTTTGCACATTGAGATTCAAAATCGATTTACGGTTATGTGTCCAGGCGGTATTGAGAGGTTGTGTTGCTCGATTTGTCCTTTTGTTAACGTCATTCAAATTAGACTCCTGCCTGCAATAGAAACCGAGTTTCCAAGTGAAGTCATTTCACGTATCGATGTACATGATTTAGTTATGTATAATTGTTATTGTATCGATAATAACGAACGTTTCGAATCTAGCGTAGACACATAGACATGGAAAATATCACCTGAAAGCTGTTACGGTGAATAAAATAAACGGCAAAAGGCACTTATTGTAGTATTAAGTGCAGTGGTTTGGGAATTAAAGTTCATGACTAGTCATTCGAGAAAAATGGTGACATGGTTGTGAGCATTCGACTCGGTGACATGCCAACGTTATGGCAATGGTATACTGGTTTCTAAACGATGTTTACTGCATAGTCTTACTGAGACTATCTTCTTTTATATCAAGACATTTTTTATGCTTTATTTATTTGTTTGCGTAACAACATTGTGTGAATAACTTTATAGAAAGATATATTATGCATCTGTTTGCGTAAAAACCGTTTATGAATAACTTTATAACAAGATTTATGCTATACTTCATGTTTGTTTGTGTGACAACGTTTTGTGAATAAATTTAAATGGCAGAAAACTTTGGAAATAACCATATGTGTAATTTGTATTGACAGATAAGTTTATTAGACATTAATATTATTTAGTTTATTTTAATAAAAAGTTTCGGAAATAACAATTTAATTTTATATTTGAGAGAGATATTTCGGAAATAACAGCAATACAATTATAATTTGGAGAAAACGTTTTGATATAATAAAACAATCCTAATTTTGAGAAAGGCAGCGAAAATAACAATAAAAAGCAATTCTAATTTAGAGAAAATAAAAGTAATGTAATTTTGATTTAAAAATACGTTTTGGAAATAATAATAACAATAATAATAATAATAATAATAAAATAATTTTAATTTAGAGAAAGTTTGCAAACATAAGAATAAACAATTCTAATTTAGACATAGGCTTTGAAAATAAAACTGATGCAATTGTAAATTTACAGATGTTTTTTAAACAACATTTATGCACTATTGGAAAGGAAAGGAAAGGAAATGTTTTATTTAACGACGCAGTCAACACATTTTATTTACGGCGTCAGACATATGGTTAAGGACCACACAGATATTGAGAGAGGAAACCCGCTGTCGCCACTTCATAGGCTACTCTTTTCGATTAGCAGCATCTTTTACATGCACCATCCCATAGACAGGATAGCACATACCACGGCCTTTGATGTATCGGTCGTGGTGCACTGGCTGGAGCGAGAAATAACGCAATGGGCCCACTGACGGGGATCGATCCCAAACCGACCGCGCATCAAGCGAGCGCTGTACTTATGCACTATTGTTTTTTAAACAAAATATAATGAGACTAATATTTATAACTGCTTAAAGTAATTTTTGTTTTGATTTTTACAAATGTTTGATATAATTTTCGTCAATTTTTTTTTTAATCTCAATTCTTATTATTTCCGAAACTGTTATACTTTTCATCCTATGTTTACCCATACTAATGTTATCCAACCCCCACCCAAACAAAAACAACAACACACAAACAAAATCGAGTATTGTAAGTCAAATAAATCACTGTAATCAGCACCCACTTGCATTGTGGAAAAATAATATAAATACAAATGTATATAGAAACAGTTAGTATTGTGGAGTGTTTACTAGCACGACTCTCTCCTAAACTTTAATTCACTCATTTTTATTTTATTGACTACATTATAAAAAAACATTTTATATTTAAGCTTTTATCCTTTTTTTACATCTATGTTGGTTGAGGTTTATGTCATAGAAATGTAAGGATCGTACGATGTAGTTCTTTGTGTCGATATTGAAGTCAAAGAAAAACAGAATGGAATTTTGCCTGAATAAAATACACAGTTGTGAATTAAAATGCATGAATATATATACAATATAATATTTCAAAAAGTTAAATATACAAACAAATTTTAAATATGCTGGTGCCTGTTAAATAAAGTGCATGACTGTGTTAACATGAGTTATTTCTTCTGATTGTAAACTCCGTGTGTTTGTTATTGTAAATGAATGCTCTGTCTCAACGGCAACTTACCAATGATTTTACAAGCCAACAAACTCCCAATGGTACGTATTGCAGGTTTAGGAAACGCGTCTTTTTGTCTACCTGCCACTTACATATCCATTATGAATCGACATCAAGAAAATAGTGAAAAGTGTACCTCGCGACCGGCTGGATGTGGTGGAAATAACTAAATAAATGAGCAGAAGAAGAAGCGTTAAGGGGGGTATTTTCGATACATTCTAAATGAATTTGTGTTTGTTTTGTTGGCATGTCGCTTTCAAGTGGTTCATCTAAACATGTCGGTTATTACTGAAAGGACATCGTGCTGAAAGCGCGTAAAACCACGCGTAAGAAAAGCAAGTTATTAGAAAATAGCTGAGCACTCTTATTGATACATACTTGGGCTTCTATTCTTTGGCGCGTTAGCCCGCGTCAAAGCACCGCCATTGCCAGTGGTAAATAGAATGCCCTGTACATGCATTCTGTCCAGTGTTCAAAGTGACAAATGTCTTAAAAATGGGAAGAAAACAAAGTTGACAGTCCACCTTTGTTGAAGTCTCTGTGACTAGCGGAATGACTGGAAAACATATTAATATTACCATACTGCTGGTGTTGCTGACATTTCTGTGGCGCGTTTTTATTAGTCTCAAAGGGACGATTAAAACAGTACTGGGGTCCGTTAGTATGTAGCAATGGTTTGTATACATAAAAGTTATTTTTATTCTTGTCTACAATGTAGCCATACAGTTTAGGAGAATAAAACGTTATTGTCGTTGTTATATCTGTGTATGGGTGTGTGTTGAGTACAACAATAATAAACACAAAGAAGTAAGTGGTGTTACAGGCTTGTTTTGTAGATACAGGGTTCGTGTCCCGCTTAAAGTAATGTTTTCTTGCTTTGTTCTCTTTTGGGGTTTTTTTGGGGTGTGTATGTTGTTGTGTTTTGGGGTGTGTTTCTTTTCTCTTTTTTTTTTTTTTTTTTTTTTTTTTTTTTTTTTTTTTTCTTTTTTTTTTTTGGGGGGGGGGGGGGTAGTTTTTTTTTACTACTGTACTGATTCCAACACAGAGTGAGTGCATCTCTAGGCACAATAGGAGGGTGTGTAGACACAAACAAGGGATGTCACTTCACGGTTGCGATTATGGGTGTGTCTCCCGAGTGTATGACCCCAGTGTATGATTATTACCCGGCAGACATTGCAGGTTCCGTGTACCCCGGGCTCGAGTGACACCGATCTAGCTGTACCGAGAGCAGCACGGCTCTCTCAAATATTTCCACATCAAAAGGGAAATATTGCGACTTCATCATTCATCTCACCATCATCATCCATGTACGTTTGTAACGCCCTAACATAAGGTCTTTATGTTGTTCTTATGTTGTTTTTATTTTGTTGTTGTGTATATAAAAATGTGTCAGTGTTTCGCTAAATAGCCTCAGTTTTGTATTGGTCTTTCCAGGGAGATGCGTGCTTGATGGATTTTTGTTAGTCAACTGACGCAAAGCTTCCTCGGGAGACTGGAAAAGGAATCGTTTCTAGACAGATCGAGACGTAGCTGCAAGCTGTAGGATCGATATCAAAGGGTTGACCCATTTGGGTTTTCCCCATTCCAACCAGTGCCCCACGATTAGCATATCAAGTCAGTGGTATGTGATATTCTGTCAACTGGAAAGTTCTATATAAAAGATGTGTTGCTGGAGTCGCCGGTCTGGTAGCAGCCGGTTTTCTACCTACACAGACAAAGTGTCGAAGTAACCGCTTGTTAGACACGAAATAGCTGTAGTTTAAATAGTTTAAAAGGTAAAGGTTTTGAACACATTGATTTAACATCGGCTATTGGATGTGAAACATTTGGTAATTCTGACATATAGTCTTTGAGAGCAAATCTATATATTTTCCATTAGTAGCAATGGATCTGTTATATGCACCACCCCACAGTCGGGATAAAACATACCACGGCCTTTGATATACTAGTCGTGGTGCACTGGTTGGACCGAGAAATAGCCCAGTCGGTCCACTGATGGCGATCGATCCCAGATCGACAATGTATCAGGCGAGCGCTTTACTATTCGCTCCTTTAATAGTTTAAAATAATCCATGGTGTCGTGAAACAAATATTCCTTTCCTTTCCAGTTTTAAACTAACGCAAATCTTATTAAATGCATGACGTATTTGTTTCTTACCCAAAGAAGAAACTGACTACTATTACCTCATTTACTACAAACGTTGCTTCTGTTGTTGGGTTTTGGGGTTTGTTTTTTTGATAACGTCTACATTAATTTGAACATAGGCGTCGAAAGCGGAGAGGGGGGGGGGGGGGGGGTTAGGGGAAGAGCGGCACTCCCAACTCTGAAACTGGAGGGGCCAGGGTATGTGTTGACAACTATCACCATTTGAAAGGCAATCTAAATATGGATATGTTTTTGTTTTTTTATTCCGATAGTTGAATACATAAGAATGTAGAGCTTATGTTGGTAGAACTTGTTATAATACGACTAGAGTTGATTATTAATATTCTTAATTGTTTAATGACAATTCTCTCTCTCTCTCTCTCTCTCTCTCTCTCTCTCTCTCTCTCTCTCTCTCTCTCTCTCTCTCTCTCTCTCTCTCTCTCTCTCTCTCTCTCTCTCTCTCTCTCTCTCGTATAATTTAATTTATTGTATCAAGTGCAAAGAGATAACTCTTGGTATTTTGCTGTTAGAACAATCTAGAATTATCTCTCTTAAACGTTTTTCTTTTACCTTTAATTTTGATTTAACGACGCACTCCACACATTTTAATTACGGTTATATGGCGTCGGATTTAATGTTTAGGACCATAGAGATAATTAAAGAGGAAACCTGTTGTCACCACTCCGTGGACTACATTTTTCGATTAGCAGCAAGGGTTCTGTTATATGAACTGTCCGACAGACAGGAGCATTGGCTGGAATGAGAATAGCTCAGTGGACTTCGAACTATGGTACAGATTTAATACGAGGCAACTTTAACCCATTGAGACAACACCATTTCCAATGTAAGAATTCTTTAACGACGTACTTCAATCATAGATGCACGGGGGCTAAGCCTTAATCAATAAAGTTCTCAAGAAAAAACCTTAACCACAGATACAAAGAAAATTAAAACATTTGAAAATTATGAACAAATATTTATTTGGACACAAATAACAGAGAAACAAACAAACGTTTTTCTACATGTACATCCATGTTATAACATAAAGCACGAATTCAATTATTGGACGGAAGTTACCATCAAAGACATTTAAATTACACAAGGTGTCCCCTTCCGTCATAGATTCCGTTGCTTACGACATCGATTTGGTTGCTTACTTCATCCGGCGATTGTTATCGTCTGTTCTAAGTGGCCTCTGGATCTCCTGTCAATCATCGTTAACTCTGGCTTGGACTTCTGCCGTACCGATATCTTCCGTTAATGAACGGCAAGCACACCGCATGCTTCTCTTGACCAGCCGTACAGAATCGTTGCCTCTGCTATAACTAGCCCGCGTGGTGCGTATGTCCGTTCTTCTTGTTTTACAGATGCAGTGAAAGTCGAGGCCATGTACTAATTGTGCACATTTCCTCCGAACATACATTTTAATTGTCATTAAAAACAGCACACCGTGGTCAAAGGGCCTGGATAATTGCAGTCCAACACACACCGATAATTTTAATACGTAAGTCAATTCCAGCCATTCCGTAACAAGCAGTCTGTTATTTAAATCCGTAACGGATACAGCCGATTGGCTGTTCTCTTACAGACGTGCACTAATCAGAGCTAATGAGACGAGGCACGTGCGGTATAATTACAGACTGGGATGGGTGGAGGATCCACGATTTGGCAGAAGTCGGTTTGAGCTTTTTTGTTGTCAACACGAGGATCAGCTGTCATGTGCCTTCTTCATACACAATTAGTCTTGTTAAACCAACGCCAGACTTGGGTTTGTCTAAGAACTTGGGACGTTTACCCAGGACATGTGTGATTGGTCCGTCGGTAGGTGTAAACACATATCATGTGGTTGTCTGACTTTCCACCATCATTGCAGACGTTTCATTACAACCAAATTGCCGTCTGATCATCTTGTGGTAATCATTAATTTGCAATTACTATATACAACGAAATTGTTTTTTGTTTTGTAGGGTTTCTTTCAAAACATATCCATGCAAACGAATCTTGTCAATGATTGGACGTGCTTAATTCCCGGAGAAACATTCGAGAAAAAACGATATTTTAGAATATGATAATATATTCTACACGACTGATTCTTGAAACCAAGAGAAGGGTTCTTCGTTAGCACGAATTTTTGCCGATATTTTGAATCCATAAATGTTGATAGATGAGTTGAAACAGCTTTGTGTTTCGTTCTTATTTTCCATACGCACTCAGTATCCCCATGGCAACGCTGTGTTCCCTTGCTTTGAGGCGCAGGGCCGCGATGCTGGAACTTCGACGCTCTGTATCTATTGGAGGGTCCAGGGTCGTCTGAGCGTGGTTGTAGGAAAGTGGTGGCGGTGGTGGAGACTGGTGTGACGCCATTGCATTCGGGTGTGACGTCATTGCGTTTGGGTGTGACGCAATCATGGCGTTTTGGTGAGACGCCGCAATCATGTTTTGATGAGCCAACCCCATGAAGGAAGGGAGGTTATTCTGGTTGTTTCCCATCATGCACGAGTTACCCATCTGTGCCATTGTAGTCATCTGGTACTGGGAAGATCCGTTTGGTGCCCACGGATTGGGTTGAAACTGAAATAGAACAATATATATTTATATGGTGTTATAAAGTAAAGAAACGGCAAAAGCTGTAATTATCAAGATTATTCTAATAATAACTAGGACCAGTTTCTTTAAAGGTTTATCCAAAAATAAGAAGGCACAAATATACATGTTTAATGCCTGTTGAATTTGTTGGCATTTTTATGCTTGAATACTTTTTTAATCGGTCTAGAATTTTGTGTTGTAAAAATAAACAAAACAACAAAAACAACAATACAAAAAAAAAAAACATTATTTGATATTTAGAAGCGCAAAGAATTTTTATTTTTTTAGGCTGTGACAAAACGTGCTTAGTGCAAATAGGTAGCTGGCTTTAAAGAGACATTCCCGAGTTTGCTGCAATTTTAAAGCTGTTATCGACTAACAGATACTTTTTAACGATTGTAATTACATATCAAATATATTTGTTCTGTATAACATATTAGTGGCTGTATATTAAACGTGTTTCTGGTCGTTCTAATATTTGTAAGCCTACTAGGTTAAATTTCATTTTATTTCCTATTTTTTCGTACGTACAAAATTATTTGAAGACAAACTCCAGTTTAGGCTTCTTACAAATATTAAGACGACCAGAAACACATTGAATATACAGACACTGATATTCTAAGCATATTTAATATGCAAGTTTAAGCATAGAAATATTTTATAAGTCAGAAACATCTTACAATGCAGCAAAGTCAGGAATGTCCCTTTAACCATGATTGTAATCGTATGTGCATTGTATTAGTAAATGTCCCTGACCCAGTCAGTGCTCGACGACTGTATATCAAAGGTCGTGGTATGTGCTGTCGACCATGTCTATGAGAAAGTACTGTAAATGGAAAAAATGCAGATGGTTTTCACTAAAACTACAAGTAAAAAATTACCAAATGTTTGACATCAAATAGCCGATGATTAATAAACCAGCGTGCTCTAGTGGTGTCGTTAAACAAAAAGACTTTACCTTTGTATTAGTAAGCGATGCAGTGAAGTACCTGGCAATAACACACCCTTACGGTATTGTGAAATTGTCCTAAGGACTATATCTTGTGAATACCTGAGAACTTGAATATAATAAATTGTTTTGTAAATGCTTTTGGCGTCGAAATTACAGAACCGACAGGCAAAACTCTAATTTTAAAAGCACTTTACTACCTAATACTACGGCCCGATTATACAAGTGATAATGTCGAGTTTAATTTAATTGAGTTGATATCGTAAACACGGACACAGTATGACGAGTACACGTGGCTAAACACGTGTACGTTAATAACCAATTATCAAATATACACGGCTAGTTAGAAAAGTTAAATACCCTAAATCTTACTCTCTTTTTTTTTTTTTTTTTTGTGGGGGGGGGGGATTAATTTTGATAATAGACATGTGTTCAAGTGTCGATTATGAGTCATTATAGGCACTGCCTCACCCGTTCGTGAATAAATAATAAATATAGTCCGCTACGGCCTTGAAAAAAAGACGTCTAGGACCACTTGTTGAAGCTGCGAGTTTTACATATTATATGGAGCAAGCTTCGAAAGAGCCACGTCAGAACTATAAGTCGTAGTGTTTGAACTCTTGCCATGTACGTGTTTACGCCTTTCTTTAAAAGCCTTGAAAGGAATTGCTCCCGTGACTACGACCATCGCCAGATATGTGACTGCCTTCTTGTTTTACACGCCATTGTTTTGACAGGGCTGTGGAAAGGAGCCGTCTAAAACCTATCTCTACCTCTACATCCGACTGCCATATGGTTTCACGAGCAAAGAACAAGAGGCCTTTGCAAGGGCAGTATGGAAATGGAAATTTTGTATATCTGGTTATTTAATAAGAAATGGATGTGTCTTTGTGTTAAATGTAATTAATAATAAGACGACAGTGACGTCAGAACCGATCATAGGATTCTGAAGATGCGCATCATAAATGTGATGCGAATTATGTTAGTAGTGATATCTAGTGGCTTCACGTGATAATACGCAACTACAAAACCATTTTATTGCTGTTTTAAATCCAGTTAATACACGCAATCTCGAATAGCGTTATTATTTAACCATTTAGATTGCATCACACTCTATTGTTCTTCCTCTTGCACACCATTCATCCACACCATTCGTCCACGCCATTTCGTCTACACCATTTCGTCCACACCATTCACCATTCGTCCACACCATTTGTCCACACCATTCGTCCACACCATTTCGTCTACATCATTTCGTCCACACCATTCACCATTCGTCCACACCATTTGTCCACACCATTCGTCCACACCATTCGTCCACACCATTTCGTCTACATCATTTCGTCCACACCATTCACCATTCGTCCACACCATTTGTCCTCACCATTCGTCCACACCATTTGTCCACACCATTCGTCCACACCACTTAGTTGTGGTCGTTGATCTAGGTAACACAAAACTGTTTGAACTTCATGCCAAGGCAGTTGATGACATAAACTGATAGCGAAAACAAATAAATGTATTAAAACTGCAGTCGTGTTTTAATTTTGCTATATAATATGATTTATACCTATTCCACAGTCATCTGTATAAGTGAGCCAACTGGCCTTCGAGACTCGGTTTAATCTTGATAGTGATAACCTTTAATGATTCCCATTGGTACCTTGGCAAGCAACCGATGTATTTTGAGTATGTTTAACTTTCATTGGTTGTTTTTAAAGCGTTATACTTTGTACGAAATAAACAACACAAACATTTACTTCTAATAACAAATTTTCTTTTGTAGGTTGTCGGAGAAAGGAAAATATTTAAAAAAAAATAAAACAAAAGATTTTATACGGATTTCTGTAAAGCATTTTTATTATAAGGTACTGTACCATATATTTAATATTTTAAATATTGTTATACTGTTAAATTACAGTAATTTTGGTATCTTGTATAACAGCAATATCACGTTCAAAATATTGGTTCAAGACGCTATTAACACTATTTTTCGGAAGGAAGGAAATGTTTTATTTAACGACGCATTCAACACAATTTTGTACAGTTATATGGCGTCGGACATGGTTAAGGACAACACGGTTAATGAGAGAGGAAAGCCGCTGTCGCCACTCTTTTCGATCAGCAGCAAGGGATCCTTTATATGCACCATCCCATAGACAGGATAGCACATACCACAGCCTTTTGTATACCAGTTGTGGTGCACTGGCTGGGACGAGAAATAGCCCAATGGGTCCATCGACGGGGATCGATCCTAGACCGACCGGGCATCAAGCGAACGCTTTACCACTGGGCTACGCGACACCCCCTAATTTTTGGTTGATTATATGATATATTTTATGGGGTTGGGTAGGTTTTTTAGTGGGGTTTTAATTGGTATTATTCGTTTCTGGTGGGGTTTTATGGTGAACCTTTCCTTTTTCGGGGACACCATCGACAGGGCTGCTTTTCACATTCTTCTGTTTTTTCCTTCTTCATTTTTTTATATTTATTTTCCCCAGTCCATTCTGACCATGTCAAGATTGGGGAGCCTTGAATTCATGACCGTACAACAAAATGATATAATTTATATACAGGTACGTATATCTAATTGGTGGTATACTAATGTTATACAGTCATATATAATAATTTAATACATAAATGCATTTGTAATGTTTCTGTATAAATTATTAAAGATTGACAAAAAACTAAACAAATTGCTATGACTCATATAATGGAAAGGACTGGGAAATATAGGTAAAGAAGAAAGAAAATATAATGGTTAAAACACATAATAATAAATTGATAAATAAATAAACAAAACAAATAAATAAACAAATAAAATATTTAAATAAATAAATAAATAAATATATTCATTGGGGGTTTAAATCTATACTAGCGCAAACCGAAAAAGACCTGGAATTCGAAACAAGCTATTGTTAGGAAATAAGTTTCAATTAAAGAGATTAAGCCATGGTGTCCATTAACCATTCTTAATTCAATAATATCCATTTACAGCCCCCCCCCCCCCCCAAAAAAAAAAAAAACATTTAAAAAATTTAAAAATCAATAAAAAAATAAAAAATCGCCAGACCTTTATTGCAAGAATAGTCAGGTTTTCAGAAATAATTCGATGAACTCATGACACCCGACCTTCACAAGTTTGCCTCTAACATTTCAGTGCTATAGACCTCATCCGAAACATTTCACTGGAAGTGCAAAATGAAATATATACGTCTGTGTATAAAAGGAACACATCCGAAATTCTCGGTATACAGAGGTGGTTTGTTATACAAGATGACCTTTGTTTAAAGTGCTCTAGTAAAAGAGTCACATTTGTTTTCCCATTGATGGCAGTCTCCTAAAGAGGGCCTCAGATATGACTCTTGCTTTACTACAGTTCACCATGTCCTCTCGAAGTATGGCAGTTTACAATGGCGCTGGTTGTCCAACATGCACAAACAATCTGACAATTCCATCAACAATAGACACAGCAGGAAAAATGTCAGTCAGATATGGATACAAAGAAATAAAAACTTTCTATAAATTTCCCAACTGGGCGATAACATTGAGGCAAGAGGTGATTATGGCAGGAGGTCCGGTGGTTCAAAGAGGGTCCCGTTCCATTGTTAATATTGTCAACCCCGAGAACCAAGCGAAAGCCGGGATAAAGCTGGTAGAGATATTCTCCCACTATTTGGTTTCCCAGCGGTGGAACCCCTTCATAAATATCGTGTCCGGGCTGTTTTGCACATATTGAAATAGTTCTAGAGAGATTTGTGTTTTCTTTGATTCGATTCGTTACCTCTTCGCTCGGGCGGAAGAGGTGGTTTCCAGAACTAGATAAATGAAAGTTTGGTTCAAATAGTTTTAGATTATTGTGTGTGTGTTTCACAGATTTGTACTTGTTTTCATTCTGTAAAGTATTCGATTAATTATTCTTTCGAAGACAGTGCAACACTCTGGTTTCTAGAACTGGACAAATCAAAGACTCTTTTATTGTAATGTAAACGTTTAAGGGGTTTATATTTTCCTTGACTCTGTTAAGTGTGGTCTTTTGTTTTTCAAGTATAGTGATGATCTCTTTAATGTGGACACACCAAAGATTGAATAAAATTACTACGTATGAGTCTGGAATATTTATATGTTCCGTAATTCTGTTAAGTATCTTGTATAAAAGACAGTGCAATATTGGAGAGGTGGTTTTCAAAACTAGATAAATCAAAGTTTGGCTAAAATGGATCTACATGTACTTGTAGATTATTTTATTTAAGTCTGACAGAGTTACCTTTCCTTTCATTCTGTTTTAGTGCGGTGGGTGGGGGGGGGGGGCGGTCTCAAAGGTAGTGTAATACTAAAGAGGTGGTTTAGAAAACTAAGTGAATAAACATTTAGTTAAAATGATAATTGTTCTACATTATTATATATAATTGTGCGTTGTTTATATTTTCCTTGGATTTATTATTTTCCTTATTAATATTCCAGGAGAAATCAGAATTGAAGAGGTGGTTTCTGGAATTAGAAAATGAAAGACTTCTGATAATGGAGCCATTTTTAGATAATTAAAATATCCCTAATTATTAAATCAAACGAAATGTTTCAGATTTTCAAATATTGTCAGTTTTTAATGTCAAACTAAAATTAAAAAAAGAATGAATGTTTAACGACACGCCAGTAAATTAAAATTAAAGAGCTAAAAATTAGAACATTAAAGTCAGAAAGGGCTCTGATAATAAACATATACGCCAAGCTTATTATTTCTATGTTAAACAAAACGATGAAACCGTTAGCTTATCTCTAAATTATGTCTTTACACAGGACAGAGTCTATGGTGTATTTCACAATCAAATACAAATTAAATGCCGAAACAATTGTTCATCTGTACATCTATCCACACGAGTTGTTGCCTCTGTGAAGTGGAATTCCTTTTCTTATATATTTGAATTCTCAATACAATCAATGGCACGTCATATCAGTGTAACCGGAAACTGGGTTAATTAATCCAATATTAATACCCCATCTGTACGGTTTGGTAGGAAATGGGGCCACGGAACAATAGCAAAACTCAAAACCCTTAGTTTTTTCGTGTCTGTGTTTCATGACATGTAATAAGATAAACATCCATATTTATTAATTTGTTTTTCTGATATAAAAAAGGGGCATAAGAGATGGGCTATTTGAACTAAAATATCTTAAGTGGCATTTCTGATAGAACTTAAAGAAACAGAAGAGATGGGCTAATAAAACTAAATTAAAATATCTTATTAACTGGCTTTTCTGATAGAACTTAAAGACGCAGAAGAGTTGGGCTATTAGAACTAAAATATCTTAACTGGCTTTTCTGATAGAACTTAAAGAAAGAGAAGAGATGGGCTATTAAAAACTAAAATATCTTATTAACTGGCTTTTCTGATAGAACTTAAAGAAACAGAAGAGTTGGGTACAGAAATATAGATTTTTCTCCATTTGGACAAAACGGGCACTTTTAATCTAACTCTTGTAGTTTGTTTTGTTTAATGACATTAGTAGAGCACATTGATATATTAATCATCGGCTATTGTATTTAATCTAACAGAGACACTGTTTTGTATTTTTCTGTGTGGTAACTACCACACCCGTTATGTATGGTACTGGATGGAAAGAAAAAAAGGTAGTACCTGAGAATATCCGTCGTGACGGGCGGGGAGCGGCATGTCGTAGCCGTGTGTGGCCGCAGTGGCCATCGCCCTCATCGTCTGCAACTGACCAAACCGTTCTCTCTTCCGCCATTTCGCTCGGCGGTTTTGAAACCAAACCTGTAAGACAGACGAAAAAACATTGTTTAATTTGTGTTTTCACTATAATCACACGCGTCAGTTAAATAAATCTGATTTAATTTGTGTTTTCACTATAATCACACGCGTCAGTTAAATAAACAGACTTGATGGAAATGTCGGGGCTGGACGTAGCCCAGTGGTAAAGTACTCTCTTGATGAGCGGTCGGTCTAGGATCGATCCCCATCGGTGGACCCAGTGCACCACGACTAGTATATCAAAGGCCGTGGTATGTGCTATCCTGTCTGTGGGATGGTGCATATAAATCGAAAAAGAGTATCAGGCCTAGTAAAAGATAAATAGTCGTCAGTACAATACAAACTAAAACCAAACAAACGCATCTTATTGTCAAAATAAAAATATATCTAGACAATCGCGTATTAAAGCTGCTCAATGAATTAAAAGTGATATTTTAAAAACAATCTAACACTTTATGTATACGATATTGTATATTTATATTAAATGGAGAGGCTGTTTTATATTATAATTTATATTATGTTCCTGCAGATATTTATATTAAAAAAATAACACTTCACTGTTTAAACACTAAAAACTATTCTAAAACATTTTACGAGTAAAAAGCCAAATCAAAAATCATGATTTATTAAGTGTTCTTTTTTACTTTTTTTTTTAAAACGATTAAAAATTCATTGAAATAGTGAACAATGACATGTGTAATAATCTCAACCTGATTTCTTATTAGTAATTTCAGTATTCCTCAACGTTTTATTTCTAGAATAAATACGCATTTCTACTTTCTTCATACCTCACCAAATTAGCTTGAGATAAAGTAGTTGCACATGCAAAAGTATTTAGTGGGGGGGGGAGGTTCGGGTTGTGAATTGGGGGTATGTGAGGGTTTTGTTGGGAGTTTTGTGGGGGTTTGCTGTTGATTTCTTTAGGGAGTTTTGTTTGAGGTGTTAGATTTTTTAATTTTGTTTGTTATCGTTAATTTTGTTTGTTGTACGTTGTTGTTGGGAGGTGGGTTGGGTTTTTGGGGTGTGTTGTTGTTGGGTTTTTTTTTTTTTTTTTTTTTTTGGGGGGGGGATATTCAGAGGGATTGTTTTGTTGTTGGTTTTGTGGAGCGGGTTTTTTTTTAGGATTGTAGGGGGTTGTTATTTTTGGAGCGACCAGTTATTGCAAATAATACAGTAGCAATAAAAAAAATATCAATAATGTGTCAGGTATGTTTAGAAAGTATTGATACTGTTGCCAAGTGCTGACTACACACGTCAGTACTTAAGACAGAACAGGTGCACTTGTTGCTGGACGTCCGACCCACGGTAAGTAGACGTTGTCGGCTGCTACTCGGAACAAGCGGGTCAGTGTCTGCGGACCCAGACGACACTGAAACGTAAGTGGATTACTTCTGGCCGTCTGACCGCCATTAGTGGCTGCCTCCACCTGCAGAAACCTTACTTTCACTACGGAAGTTACTGACATCCCGATTTTATTTCACTAACCAGTGATGTCTGCCCTCGTTTTTTCCATGTTCACCCATCGCACTATGATTGACTGTCTGTCTATCTTCCATCCATCCATCCATCCGTCCATCTATCCAGTCATCTATTCATCCATCTATCCATTCATTCATTTATTCTCCACCCAACCATTTATCCAGTTATTCACTCATGTACACCCACATGCACTGATATATAACTGTCTGTCTATCTTTCTATCGTCCTGTATTTTGGGGCGATTTATTATTTTTGAATCAATAATACACTTGTTGACCCTTCCCCACTCCCAAAAGATGAAGGTAAGTGTTCGTGCAGGAGTGTGGTTTAACATCAATTCCTTCTTTTTCTTCTTTTTATTTGTTTGTTTATTCATTCATTCATTCATTCATTCATTCATTCATTCATTTATTTATTTATTTGTTGTTGTTGTTGTTGTTGTTGTTGATGTTCGTGTTTTGTTTTGTTTTGTTTTGTTTTGTTTTGGGGGTTTTGGGGGGGAGTGGGTGATGGTTTTTGTGGGGGTTTTAAAAGTATCATTCTTATTTAAAATTAAGACACTTCAGTTAATCATATTAGATAACACAAATTTAAAAACAACCACAATTAGTATTAATTCTATACATCAGTGTGGGTGGATATATAACCCGTAGTATTGTACGCACTAATCGCGGTCTATCTACAATTATATGATATATGTGAACGTCTTGTAAACACGTGTAACAGTGGCCATGGAACGAGTCGCCATGTGATTCCAATTCCGCCGCTCGGGTATCAGATATACGTTGTAATTGACAGCTAACCGTCCGTTTATTTTCTTTTAAAATAAATGCCTTATTCTATTTATTTGGTTAGCACGTGCAGCAGCTAATTCCGTAACCCTTGTTGGCGATGGCTTGGCCCAGGTAGACTGTTTTCCCTTTACAAAGGGCAAGATGGCATGTGCTTGAATCTGGCGATCGTGTATACGTGGCGTTCCCGGCATGGACCAAAGCAAGGCAAGAAAGGTTGGAAGCCGGCTACTTAATCCTCCGTTTATGCACCGCAAGGTAACGTAGGAGTTCCCGTGTTAATCCATCTGGAAGATATTGTTAAGTTACATGAAACCTCATTGGTTAATCAGTCGTGAAAATAAAAGATCTGTCGGTGAGGCTGATTGGATCATTAACTTACGCGATGCGAGGGATACCGTGTGTTAAGCAGTATGGAATTCCTTTCGTCTCGGTTTTGAAAGATATGTCAAATAATATTTTGGGGAAGAATTGTAAAACGTCTAATTAAACAAAAATCGCTAAAATAACTGTGACTTAATATTTAGATTAATATTTGTTATTATACAACTCAATATAATATAGGGAACAGGGTTTCCTCTGATGACTACGTGTCCGAATTATCAAATGTTTGACAACCAATAGCCGATGATTAAGGAATCAATGTGCTCAAGTGGTGTCGTTAAACAAAACAAACTTTAACATAAGGAACTGGATGCAAAACATGCACAAACAAGACACATACAAACATCATAACATCATATTATTCTGACTAAATAAGGAACAATTATTGACAATACGTATATTGTCATTAACTAACTTGTATACCGCACCAGCATAGGCTGGATTTTTGTTGCGCATAATAAATATAATTGTTTCTTTCGTACTCATACTTGTAAATATGTAATTAATGAAAGGTCTAAAACAATGTACGTATGTCAAGTGGGTAAGAGAAGAAACCTGTCGATATTATATAGGCCAGTTTTTTATAGACACGATAGCACTGGTTGCAACGTAACACCATTGGTGCTAAGAATGCATGTTACTTAAGTTTTTAACGTTTCCGTTTCGTTTTGATTCCAGCATTCGAATATGTTTGAAATTAACACCTTGCCGCCCCAAACCTCTTTCAAAAATCACATAGTGCTTCCTTTAAAACTGCATAAGCATTACACACTAATGCGTTATCACCGCTCCTGGGGTAAGAAATCTCACAGGGGGTCAGCTGGTGTCAACCGTAGACGTTTATTTCAGACGATCCTTCAATGATAATGTCAAAATGGGGATTTTTTCCACAACAAGAAAACAGAAAGAGTCCTCAAATTTCGCAAAACGTCACAGAAGTAATGGGCAGAATCTTGTACTTGGCAGACAGTTTTCAATTTAAAGCAATTAACTTCGCCTGTTTCCTGATGGTCATTGCGACGAGAGTTCTTAATGGTCCGATAACTCTAAACGTTCATCTGAAATGAACACCTCGCTATAAACACGTGACACGGGCTGTCAAACGGCAACTCAATTATTGGCTAATTAACTTCCTGGGCCCACACAATGATAAGAATCGAATGAAACTGTATCTTTAATTGAATTATGTGATACCATCTATTTACAGACGTACTCCGAGAAAACACTGAAGATTTTCACTGATCGACAAAAAGCATTGCCTGTTTGAGAATAGTGGCTCGGGCATATTGAGTTCCAAAGTGTCATGTTTGGTATATGTAATCAATACATCAGATACAATATTTATAAATTATTAGTGAATAAAGGTATTTTAACTACGTGTCTGTAAAACAGTTGTATGGCTTGATTGTGTCAGTAGTATTTAAAATGTTTCTGGTACACACATTAATTGCAAAGAATATTGATAAAATCAAATTTGTATAGCTATTTTAAATAATCAAAGTATTTCATATTTTGAATATCTATGGAGTACTATATTCATAAATAACACTTTTGTTAAATCGTATTAAAATATTCGTACTCGTGTTATTAATATTTTGAATTACGAGTATCTAAAATCATTATCTCACAAAATAAAGACTAGAATCTGATTGTAAATATGATTTACTTTTTTATAGTCAGTGTTTTACTACAAATATTTGTTGCTATTTTCTGTAAGCATAAAACACCTTTTGTGAATCTTTTAAAGGGACAGACCCTAGTTTCAACCCGTGAAAATTAACACTAAGTTTAGTTAATCTACAAACCTGTAAAACATTTGGATAAAGTTGCAATTGGGTGAAACATGAGTCTGTGACTTTGAAATGGTGAAATACTCTCTAAAAACAGACTAAAACTCGACTCCATAACTGTTTCTTCACATCCGCACGTGCGTGTTTAAAAATATGAGAAATGCATTTTGTGATATTAAAAACACCAGGATGACCAAAAACACTTCGAATGTACGGAAATGGATAATCTAAACAATAAAATCTAAGTAACGTATGATTTCATTTATCAAAAATTGCTCTAATAGTCAAAAATATGCCTTATTGTTTAAAAATTATATTTTCGTTTTTTAGAATTGACAAACCAAATTACATAAAAAGATCCAGTTTTGAGTTAAATGAATATATATTTAAGCTACGTGCGGCATAATTTTCAGAATTTTATCTTACCCTAATTTTAAATAAAAGTTATTGTCTGTATATTGGAGGTCAATAGACTTCTTAAAATGTCTGTGGGACTTTATTAATACAGACAATAAAATAAGAAAAATATCTACTTTAAAAATCTGAGTATATCGTCAACGTCCCTAATTGCGTTACGCTTCAAACTCTGTTCGGTTTATTTCCTCGTGCACGGTTCGAGCAATCAACATCCGATTTGTTGTCTGCCTGTCGTTAATTTTGAGTTTTTTTCTTCAAATTTCTAGAAAATTTTAATTAACAATAAACTTCAGACAAGTAAGTATCAAAATACAAAACTTTACAAACCAGTGTTTTTTTATTATTATTATTATTATTTCTTAAAATTACCGATATCGGGTCAACTTGACTGGTAGAAATTGCGTTAAAATGGAGGAAGATGAAGTAACATTTGGTGCATGTCACATGACCTCACACATGCCAGATCAGCAAGGCTAAATAATTTAATTTAATTATGATTTTCATTCCCCTGTTGTTAAATTGTTTCAGTTATTATATTCGATTTGTAAAATGTATGCTGCATTTGTGTGCCCCTGCTGTAGTGAATAGTAGACATAGTCCATTTACAACAATTGTAAATAATTTTTGTGAATATTTTGATATTTAGAAAACACTGGAAGCAAGTAAATGTGATTGACATTTTACACGTGTCGCGTGTCTTGGTTTTAATCAAAGTGAACATATAATATTTAAAGGTTATAAATAAATAAATAAATAAATATATATAATTTAAAAATGAATAGTGGTGAAACATTAAAATGTACCTAAAGCACACACTTCTTTTTAAATAATCCATAACCTTTAATATTATATATATATATATATATAGATATATATATATATATATATATATATATATATATATATATATATATAGGTAGCTATATATATATATATTATATATATCATATATATATATTATATATGATGCTAATATATATATGTATATATATGTAATATATATGTATATATATATATATATATATATATGAGATGTATATATGTATATATATATGTATATATATATATATATATATGTATATATATGTATATATGTATATATATATATATATATATATATATATATATATATATATATATATATATATATATATATATATATGTATATATATAATATATATATATATATGTATATATATATATATATATATTATATCTATATATATATATATATACTAATATATATATATCTATATATATATATATATATATATATATATATATATATTAAAGGTTATGGATTATTTAAAAAGAAGTGTGTGCTTTAGGTACATTTTAATGTTTCACCACTATTCATTTTTAAATTATATAGCATCTGGTTTGACCACCTCGATTCTCTGCACTGCAGAATAGAATGAATAGAATAGAATAGAATAGAATAGAATAGAATAGAAATAGAATAGAATAGAACAGAATTTGAATAGAATAGAACAGAAATAGAATATATTAAAATATATTAGACTAGAACAGAAATAGAATAGAATAGAATAGATTGGAACAGAATAGAATAAAAATAGAATAGAATATATTAGAATAGAATAGAATAGAATAGAATAGAATAGAAATAGAAATAAAAGATAATATATTAGAATAGAACTAGAAAAGAAATATAATAGAATAGAAATGGAATAGAATAGAATGGAATAGAATATAATAGAACAGAACAGAACAGAACAGAACAGAGCAGAACAGAGCAGAACAGAATAGAAGAGAACAGAACAAAAGTTTATTTGCCAATAATGGACTGTACTGGGTTTAGTTGGGTATCAGTTATATGTCTTATTCATAATATTATATGAACACGAATATGTTACTTTAAATTCATATTGTTCTTGTAGTATACTGTAACACGTGTTGCTACTGCAAATAGCACTTTTAAAATCGCTTAACATCTTTAACAAAAATCGACCCTGGATGACCCTTACACCGATTCCTGACAGGGGTTCGGCTTTCAAAGCCTATCTTGTGTTTATCCCGTCTAGCTTGGCTTGCGAGTGCATGTGGACATGGTTGGAAACTAACGGAGCGTGTAGCTATCTCCGCACTCTAAAGAGTTCTTGTAGCAAGTTACATAAACTATTCCAAATTTATTACATTCTACTACACTGGATACCACTGGAAAGGATACTACAGGAAAGAAACTTTCACTTCTTACTTTCATAAAGGGTCTAGCATCATGGAACACCTGGCGAGTGCCTACTATGAATAGTGTGGATTCAGACAATTTGTGTCAGAGGTTATACCCAGGGCGGACATGCCTGGACCTTTATTAGATGTTGGACCGGCCTCGGTGGCGTCGTGGCAGGCCATCGGTCTACAGGCTGGTAGGTACTGGATTCGGATCCCAGTCCAGGCATAGGATTTCAAATCCAGATACCGACTCCAAACCCTGACTGAGTGCTCCGCAAGGCTCAATGGGTAGATGTAAACCACTTGCACCGACCAGTAATCCATAACTGGTTCAACAAAGGCCATGGTTTGTGCTATCCTGCCTGTGGGAAGCGCAAATAAAAGATCCCTTGCTGCTAATCGGAAGAGTAGCCCATGTAGTGGCGACAGCGGGTTTCCTCTGTGTGGTCCTTAACCATATGTCTGACGCCATATAACCGTAAATAAAATGTGTTGAGTGCGTCGTTAAATAAAACATTTCTTTCTTTCTTTTCTTTCTTTCTTATTAGATGTTGGCGTGTAAATGCGGATTGGCGTTGGTATTTTATTCATTCTGTTCTCGATACAATCACCAGCGAAGATAAACGCAATGATTACAGGGTTCGAACGTAAGATTTTCTTAAATACGGCAATTTGAAAGGTTTTTGCCTCAGCGGTTTTGGATTAGACTACAGCAATTTTAAACAAGTAACTTTTGAAATAAATTAATACAAAATTAAAAACAAAATGTTATCCCTTCAACTGACGGATTTGTTTTTATCCAGCTTAAAAAACAAAGAAAACAAAATCAGCCATCGGTAAATCCTCTAACTTTCGGTAATTCATATCGCAGCTACGTCAGTTGCCGTCGGTTCCGCTGTTAAATTCGAGCCCTGATATTACTATACATGGGATGACCGTGCTTAAACCTTGAGTGATGAGAGGCACATTACAAGACTTCCTGTGTCTGATATTTCTAAAAGGGGGTTCCAACAGGTGTTGTTTAATAGACATCAGTCAATCAATATGTTAACCATTTATTTTCATAATTGTATGAATCATATAAAAAAAACAAAAAACATAATGCCAAATATTTAATTTCATTTTATGAGTGTTGGAAATATGAACCATACCCTCCCCAGTTTAAACAATAAGTTTGAAGAACTGTTCTAAGTACAGTGGAATCGTTGTAAACAAGATAACAGTATGGTATTTTTCTTTTATAAGCATTTGATCGCATCTCAAGAGTTCTTATTCCATCATCGAATGCGCGAGGTTTTCAATAAATGATTATACATGTACTATATTAATTGATGATTCAAATATAAATTTTATGCTATTAAGAACACTCTCTGTATGGTTTAATAAAGATGTTTACTATGTACCATTAAATAAAAATGGTGGTGGTGGTTGTGAGAATGAAGTCGATGTAATGGTTTTACACATCCACAATGAGTCGTTATAACTGACTCTGGGTACAATGCGGTACCCAAGAAGCGAACCCAGTACCTTCTAGCCTTACGTTGGCTAGACTACTACACCATAGAAGCCGTCGTAAATTTGTTTTCAAAATATCTTTAATTTTTTTTTATAATACAGATGTTTCTGAGCTAAGGAAACGGCATCACTAACCATTTGGCTTGTTATATAACATTGATTTGCCTCCCTTCGCCTGGTAATATTCCAGCGACTGCCCCCATCTGACGGACAGGGTCCTGGAGATCTGAGGCGATACAGCATCCCCGTCTCGGCCTGGGAAAGCACGGTGAGAAACCTCGTAGGAGAACCTCTCCGACAGAACGACGCCAGAATGAGCCCCGACTCACGGAGCAACAGACAGCCACATCGGGCCGACACATTAATGAAATTGCCACTAATTAGACACGGTGGGTGGGTGGCTACAAATAGGCCGGAGTCGTGCGCTGGAGATGCCCACTGCGGATCTGATGGTTACAAACGTCAGGATTTGTCTTCACGGCCATGTTTCTCTCGCCGCACAGACATTCCGGTCTTTGTAACGTGTTTAAAGACGAAAGCACCTTGCGGTGACTGAATGCAGGTTTAAAGTTGTTGTTTTTTGTTTAAGGACACCACTAGAGTACATTGATTTATTAATCATCGGCTATTGGATGTCAAAAATGTTGTAATTTTGACATATAGTCTTAGAGAGAAAACCCGCTACATGTTTCCATTAGTAGCAAGGGATCTTTTACATGCACCATCCTACAGACAGAATAGCACATACCACGGCCACTGATATACCACTGCTTGAAAGGAGAAATAGCACAATGGGCCCACTAACGGGAATCGATCCCACACCGACCGCGTATCAAGCGAGCGCTTTACCACTGGGCTACGTCTCGCCCTAAATGAAGGAAAAAGACAGAAAGAAGTGTTATATTTAACGACGCACTCAACACATTTTATTTACGGTTATATGGTGTCAGAAATATGGTTCAGGACCCCACAGATTTTGAGAGGAAACCCGCTGTCGCCACTACATGGGCTACTCTTCCGATTGGCAGCAAGGGATCTTTTATTTGCGCTTCCCACAGGCAGGATAGCACAAACCATGGCCTTTGTTGAACCAGTTATGGATCACTGGTCGGTGCAAGTGGTTTACACCTACCCATTGAGCCTTGCGGAGCACTCACTCAGGGTTTGGAGTTGGTATCTGGATTAAAAATCCCATGCCTCGACTGGGATCCGAACCCAGTACCTACCAGCCTGTAGACCGATGGCCTGCCACGACGCCACCGAGGCCGGTCTGAATGAAGGAGTCACGGCCTTATCACAACTTCCCCGTTACCGACCACGGTCGGGCTGAATGTGCTCCCTTGCACCTGCCAGTGCGGGCGGCCCCGTCTTATCCCACCCACCCTACCCACTTTCTGCCATGGACGGTTGAGTTGGTATGAGCCAACACTTGCGCCCATGACAGGCGTGTGCTACAACAACTTGTTCTGAACGTGAACGTAAAACCCTAAGACAAGGCAAGACCAAAACCTCGTATTGTCTCTGTTTGTGCATAAATACGATTTTGAATATGATAATTGTTTTGTTTTGTTGTTTTTTTCGTTCAGATTACATATTATATGTTCTTGTTTAGGATATCAGACCAATATTTATAAAAGCGTTTAGGTAAAACATATTTTTGCAAAAGCATGTTCTAATCTAAACCACATTTTAAATTAATATTATAAAAACTGTTTTTACATGAAAGAATGTTTCATGCACGACGCTGTTTTAGTGCCCTGTTTTAAATTTTAATACATATTTTATGTGGTGCAGTGCTGTAGGTAGAGTTCAGGCGTGTGAGGGTGAGCTAACTAGGATGTGTGTTGCTGAAATCAGACGCATTACCTAGTACCAAAACCCAAACTGATGTTTTACATGATACTACTCGGAAGTTCATAGCATGTTTGGCTTTAAAATTAAAAACTTACTACATGGTCAACGGTATTTTTGTGAATGCTAAATCACATTTTAACAAACTCATCTGAAAAACTGTCATGAGTATCGTTTTCATTTTAAATACATGCTTTCTTCGTAATGCGCAGTCGAAGTTGATAAACTTAGCAACATGTATATGTCATTTACCAACAAAAAAACAACATACAGATGATAGGTATAAGGTAGACGTGCACATATAATATACAGACTATTTTAATGTTCACAGACGGGGATGATAAACATACACCAAATATAACAATGTATCAATAGTAGAATGAAATATACAGATCTACAAACACCATCAAAGTGATATTGGTGAAAAGTCATATTTTCAATGTAAGAGTCATATTTCCAATGTAAAAGTCATATTTTCATGGTATTGTAGTCACAGTGAAAATAAAAAAAACTTGTATTTATATCCTTTAATTGCCGGAACGTTTTCTAGTTGGACCATTTTCCTGCTTTAATTACCGTCAAATTCCTGGTAAATTATTACGGTCTAATTAGCAAATCGTCGTTTTTAGTTCGATACATACCAACGCATCTCATCGTATTTGAAAATAAAATATAATTTAAACAATTGTACCTATACAAAAAATGGATTTGAAATGCATTGGTGATAAAATATTTAAAACTAATTGTGTACTAAGCGAAATAATTGTGACACAATGTCCTGTTGTTAGCCGCAAGAATTCAACTCGTTCCACCAACAAATAGCATGAGCATCGGATAAGCAAAATATATTAATAAATGTAAATGACAAAATAACTACCGTATAAAATATAATAAAGTATAAATCTGCAGATCACAGAAAAAAGGTTCTTTATCAAGGATTATTTCAAAATACACCTGACAACCCAACTGAAAACATGCTATCGTCGTCAGAACACAAATTGAAATTTATTAAATAGTTACGTGCTATATTTGATCGATTGTTTTCCAGTTACTATATCATTATCGTGTTATCTCATGACACTTTGATGTTTTGCCTGTTTCTTACTGTTTAAAAGTGACAACAAGCGCGTGCGCAGGGGGGTTTGGGGGTCGACCCCCCCCCCCCCCCCCCCCAAGGTGAAATAAAAATTTAGATCCCGATTTTTTACATTCATGTGAATGGATGGAAGTACTGAGATGTTATTGGGCTTCGCCAGACACCTCGACCCCCCCCCCCCCTGCAAAATTTGACACCTCGACCCCCCCCCCCCCTGCAAAATTTCATGCGCACGCCCCTGGACAATTTAAATACATATCGGCAAATAAAATGTTATATGCAGGAAATGTTTATGAATACGCTTATAATTATTTAATAAACCTATGTGAAATTGTTCTTTCCGTTGGCCAGCGGTCCGCCATGACATCAAGGGGCGAGTAACCCAATTAAACGTTTAGACTATTTATCCAGCGTTCTCGGATGTCGCGTTTGTTTGAGTTGTGTTCCTGCCGTCAAGACGCGTCGCTCACTGACGTGGAAACTAACACTCTTGTTCGTGGCGCGTCTGTCAGTAAACGTACAACGGATAGTCTAAAGCAGTAGTTTAGACAAACACAAATGTTTGCGTTACTTTATCGATGACATCTTGGTTTGACGGTCTGTCACTCAACATCACAAACGCATTTGTGTTCTCGCTCCCAGTGTCTTCACGAGTAACGTCCGCTATAATTATGAATCAGAAACTCGGGATTTAGCAAGTTAGTAACTAATACGTTAATATTTTTTAAATATTTCTGATAATCGTTTTATAGTTTTAAAGTCTGTCATAACTCCATAAGAGTGGCTTGTGTACTTTTATTTACCGGACTACCCATCTAACATGGCCGGGATCGCTGAAGAAGAAGAAGAAGTACTTTTATTGCTGTATTATTGTATTATTACTGTTGAACTCTTGGGATTTTGTTTTAATCTGTACTGTCTACAGGCTGGTAGGCACTGGGTTCGGATCCCAGTCGAGGCATGGGATTTTTAATCCAGATACCGACTCCAAACCCTGAGTGAGTACTCCGCAAGGCTCAATGGGTAGGTGTAAACCACTTGCACCGACCAGTGATCCAAGGCCATGGTTTGTGCTATCCTGCCTGTGGGAAGCGCAAATAAAAGATCCCTTGGTGATAATCGGAAAGAGTAGCCCATGTAGTTGCGACAGCGGGTTTCCTCTCAAAATCTGTGTGGTCCTTAACCATGTGTCATATAACCGTAAATAAAATGTGTTGAGTGCGTCGTTAAATAAAACATTTCTTTCTTTCTTTCTGTAATCTGTACACAATACATTGTGAGACGTAAATAAAGAATGTATCTGCCTGTGTACGTTAATACGTGATATATGTTGTATTATGCACGCCATTAAAAATGTGTGGTATTTACATACATAAACATTTTTCAACGCACGTGAATAATAAACATAAAACATTTAATGTGTTAGTATTTATACATTAATACGTGATATATGTTGTATTATGCATACCATTCAACATTTGTTGTATTACATATATCAGTATTGTTCAACACACAAGGATAATAAATATAAAATAATGCTATACTACGGTCAGGAATGAATGTAGCTTTAATATATTTAACAGTACATAGTTATATGTAGATGTTACATATTTTACAAATATGTGTCCACATTTTTTTCTTCTTTTTTTTATTCTTTAGAAAGGAGAAACCCAAACATGTTTGTTTACACATAGCAACATGGATGCCACGGTGCATTTCCCGCCTTCTGGCATAACTCGACAACAAGCGACTATTAAATACATCTGAATCTAATCGGCTTTATCAAGTGCACGTGACGTGCCTGCTTCTTGCATAACATTACAAATTACCAACGACAACAAACAGTTCACGGAGAAAATGACGCCGAGCTGTCAACGTCGTAACAGGTAGACGGTAGACGCAAGGTCAAGGTCGTCCGCTATTGAAGTAACGTTTTAGGTACCATAAAACAGGCGAAACGGTTTAGAACTGGATGCTGTATCATCATGGACCACCTGAATTTGTGATATTTGTTTTTAATCCTATTGTTTTTGTTTTTCTTTCAGTTTGTGATAAAACAGACACTGCGTTGCTTTTAGCCAACGGTTATTACGATACTGTACCGTGCATGACAGTAATGCTAGTGTCAAACTATCGGCTGTCACGAAGGAGTTGCCCAACTCGACAGTCGCCTTGTAATGTCCCCAACTCTCAACTTATGACGGCTGCGCTTAATTAACAATTACTCGATTGTAGTATACCACGAGAATCGAGTTGTTAAAATGAATGTTTAACGACACTCCCGCATAAAAATACACATTGGCTATTGGGTGTCAAACAAAGGTAAGTACACGAATATGATTACGTGTCGTAAGAGTGCTCAGACTAGCAACGACAGTCACAGACGTCTAGAGATCGGCGAGTTGATCAACTCCGTCGTGATAGTTGGTAGTATGAGATTAGCACAATGCTTACGCTACCGGACAGACAGACAGACAGACAGAGAAAGAAGTCCCAAATCAGATGTTAAAATTTTATTTTGGTTGGAACAGATATTGGGCCGCAAGTCCAATAGTTTAACCACTGAAAAAATGCGGCTTTTACAGAGACTGTAGCAAGAAGACTTTTATATGCATAGTTCCACAGCTAGGACAGCACATACCACAGTTATTAATACTTTAGCATTATTACGATAAGAAAAACAAAAACAACGATAAATTTTGTAATAACTACAAAAGGTTTAAAAAAAACTTTTTTGTTTAAATTATGCCATCCACCTTGACACTGTTAAAACAACCATCATAAACATCCACCCTTGTAAAAGCGCGGGATCTTCCCACCAAAATGCGAGCACGTTGAAAGTTTCATTTAACACGTGTGTCGCATTTGTCGTGATCGGCCGAGTGTACGGGGAGGAAATCCGGATATCGAACACGTGTTGCAGCAACACTGCGTCGTATTCCCGCCATTCCAGTGGACTGCGAACTCGTCGTGTGTTCGGCAAATGTCGTTTGGTCTACGCTCGTTTCTTGCGTTTTGCTGGTTCGCGGTCAGGCTTAGCGCGAACACGGGGCCCAGTCTCTCGGGTTTAACCCTTCGTACTCAGGAAGCGAGCCCGGCTAAGAACAATATTGTGACAGTCTTCGTGACGCTGATGTGAATTTCATAGAGAGGAGGAGATATCGACGAAATAATGGACACAAAAAGCTCATATGGTGATCGGAATGGGGCACTTTAAATCCAGCCGTTTTCATACCAGCTGCTGTGTGTTTTACACGTACTGTCAATATATTAAACCGGGTGCAGTGTTTGTTCTGTCATATACAATGCTGCCCACTCAAAAGATCAAATATCTAGCGCATATAAAGTCGTACCTCTGTACAAGAATAAAGTTTGTTTTGGGGTTGGGGGTTTAATTGTGGGGGTTTTAATGACCCCTCTAGAGCACATTGATGTCTTAATCATCAACTATTGGATATCAAACATTTGGTAACGATGTTTTATAGGAAAACCTGCTACATTTTTCCATTAGGTCAAGTCATAGGGTTTTACGTGCACATTCAAAGAAAGCTGTTGTAGCGCACGCCTGTCAGGACAGGATTTTTCCATTAGCAGCAAGGGATCTTTTATATGCCCTTATCTACAGACAGGACAGCACACACCACGGCCTTTCATATACCCAGTTGTGGGTCACTGGTTGGAACGGGGGGATTTAATCAGAGAAATGGATCCACTGAGGTGGTTGGAACCTACGACTGAAGCCCCTCAGGCGATCACCCTTACGACTTGGCTAGATCCCACCCCCCTGTAATAGAATAGAAGTAGTTTGCTTTGTTTCACATCACTGGACCACATTGATTAATTAATCATCGGCTAGTGGATGTCAAACATTTGGTCATCAGAGGCAATTCATTATATTTTTCCATTAGCAGCAAGAGATCTTTTATATGCACTTTCCCACAGACAGGAAAGCACATACCACGGCCTTTATCCAGTTGTGGTGCACTGATTGGAACGAGAAAAATCTAATCTGTAGAATGGATCCACCGAGGTGTTTCGATCCTGCGACGTAAGCACCTAAAGCGAGCACTCAATCGACTGAGCTAGATCCCGCCCGTTATAATGGAATACGTCCCAGATTAGGCCCTCAGCCAGGGGGTTTGCGTCGGGCGCGAACTCAACACACATGCATACGGACCCGTGAGGTCCACTTTTTGAAGAAAATAATGTTTACTAGTAATTCTGGCTTTTAGTTTATTAGTGCTTTGTCAACATTCACAAAGACAATTAAAATAATTGTTGCAGATAATAATTATACAATGTAAAGCTAGTTTTTATACATTCTGCCGCATACAATATTAAAACAAGATTTAAAAATTATAATATTGAGATTTATAAATTATTATAATGAGATTTATAAATTATTATAATACAATATATGTATATGTTATCAGAATAAAATGTATAAATTATTATAATGAGATTTTCGTGTATCTAAATTTTAAAAAATGTGCTTATAAATTATAATGCCTGAATGCTTTGTTTTTCGTCGATCATTTTGTACGAGCATTTTATTTGTTAAATTGAAAAAATAATAATATACCACTGTATATTCTTTAATTGCTTATAATATAAGGAAACATATTTATATAAGTGGGCAAAGTTAAATAATCTGAAATATTTTCCACAACAGAAAAAAAATATATATAATAATTTCTCATTGAAAGTCGTATTTGTTTGCAAACATATACAGCTTTTCATTTTGTAGGACAATTAAACTGTATTTGGCAAGCATGCATACTCTAGACCAAATATTTCTCAATTGCACACAATAAATAGACGGTTTTTCAAATAAATATGGAGTATATATTTGTAAGGAAGTAACATTCTAACTACCCGGTATATCATTTGTAGCTAAGCTATTTTGTATCCTAATTGCATTGTAGTTTAACATTTCAGTTTGATATTCCTGTCTCAGACTAATATTACTAAGCAGATAAAAAAAATAAAAATAAAGTCTCTAAAATATACAACACATTTTTATCGTATATGTAAAGGACATTAATTACAAATAGATATATATATATATTCAGTAATGAAACAACTTTTTATTATATCTTTAAAACATATTACCTTTATATTTTGTTTTGTTTTGTTTTGGTGGAGATTTTTTGTTGTTATTTTTTTTAATTTTTAATGCGTACGACGTATATGAACTATGTTTCAGATATGAAAATCCGATTTGAAATAACCCTGTTAAAACCTTAGCTTAAAAGAGCATTCTTTGGAGTATGTCAAACTTGTTATCTTTTAAAAGGTACTATTTATAGGTTGCTTGTTAACTTGTAAGGGTTTTTTTAAAGCTTACTTTCAAGAAATTAATACTTTAAACGTCAAGCAAACCAAAAACGATACCTGTGAGTACGCTAATGTCAGGTAGTGCAATAATTATTAAATACTTTAAATATAAATATGTTTTAAAATTAAAAGTCGCATTCCACTATTAGTGGTAGTGCGAGTCTGAAGGTAAACCAGGATCAGTTATGTGACCCAAGTGTATTTCGTGCAGTTTCCGCTATCTGCAGGTGTTTAACACGGCACAGGGCCCAGTTAATTGGTTATGGCCTGCACCTGGTGTAACTAGCGCCTAATTGTGATCACAAATCAACCCTCTGCACAAAACTAATAAAATAAGATGAAATAAGACGACTTAACTGTAAAACAGGGATGGGAAGTAGCCCAGTGATCAAGCGCTCGCTTGATGCGCGGTCGGTCTAGGATCGATCTCCGTCGGTGGGCCCATTTGGCTGTTTCTCGTTCCAGCCAGTGCACCACGACCTGTATATCAAAGGTCGTGGTATGTGCTATCCTGTCTGTGGGGTGGTGCATATAAAATATCCCTTGCTACCAATGAAAAAAGGTAGTGGGTTTCTTGTCTAAGTCTATGTCAAAATGACCAAATGTTTAACATGCAATAGCCGATTATTAATAAAGAAACGTGCTCTAGTGGTTTTGTTAAACAAAAACAAACTTTATCTTTTTTAACTGTCAAATAGTGAATCTGCACGTTGCTGCAATGTTTATTTTGCTTTGGCAGCTTTTGACGTCTAAATAATTGGCATCTCGTATTGTTGGTATTCCTTAAACTTCTATTGTTATTAATTTTAATATACATGTAATTACACAATTGTATTGTTTATGGAAATATTGATGGTACTTCAGACGAAATTGTACAGAAAAGATACAACTTAACAACAAAGTACACTGCTACATCTGTTGCATCTTTGCATAGGTCAAAATATTGACAAATCATCAATTGTTATTTTTAAATCAACCAGGCTCATAAAACTAATAAGGTAGGTAGACATTTTAAGGCGTGTTGGATTATTGAATTGAAGGGTGGGTGGTGTTGCTTGGATTGGATTCATTGTTTTGTAATGACTGGTTACTAAATTTGTGTTATTTTATGAAATACGTAGTTCTTATGTGCAAATCAGAATACACTCAAAATGTCATCGCATAAGCAGACGGTCAATTAAAATAGATTTGTATACTTTTTTCTCAGTATTGAAAATAAAGTATATTCCTTTTCGTTCAGGCGCGGATTCAGGGGATCCAAAGGGTTCCCGTGACCTCTCATTTGGAAAACATAATGTAATATGTTTGATTACATTAGTCTAAGCTCAGCAAATTGTGCAAGCACATAAATTAGGAATCTCATTAAAATTATGATAAATAAACTATCATCCAAACAATTTCATGCACTACCATTTTTTCTAAAAATTATATTATTAAAAAATCCACCTACAGATTAAAATGTGACGCTACATTTTGAATTTGACTTAAAAACTGCATAATGCATGAATATTTTTATGCATTTTATATTTTTGCTTGCGCTACCTGTATTACGTGTATTGCGCTACCTGTATTGCGCTGCCTGTATTACGTGTATTGCGCTATCTGTATTGCGCTGCCTGTATTACGTGTATTGCGCTACGTGTATTGCGTTACCTGTATTGCGCTACCTGTATTGCGCTGCCTGTATTACGTGTATTGCGCTACCTGTATTGCGCTACCTGTATTGCGCTGCCTGTATTACGTGTATTGCGCTACCTGTATTGAGCTGCCTGTATTGCGCTGCCTGTATTACGTGTATTGCGCTACCTGTATTGCGCTGCCTGTATTACGTGTATTGCGCTGCCTGTATTGCGCTGCCTGTATTACGTGTATTGCGCTACCTGTATTGCGTTGCCTGTATTACGTGTATTGCGCTACCTGTATTGCGCTACCTGTATTGCGCTACCTGTATTGCGCTGCCTGTATTACGTGTATTGCGCTGCCTGTATTGCGCTACCTGTATTGCGTTGCCTGTATTACGTGTATTGTGCTACCTGTATTGCGCTACCTGTATTGCGCTGCCTGTATTACGTGTATTGCGCTACCTGTATTGCGCTGCCTGTATTGCGCTGCCTGTATTACGTGTATTGCGCTGCCTGTATTGCGCTGTCTGTATTACGTGTATTGCGTTGCCTGTATTACGTGTATTGCGCTACCTGTATTGCGCTACCTGTATTGCGCTGCCTGTATTACGTGTATTGCGCTACCTGTATTGCGCGTATTCCGCTACCTGTATTCCGTGTCAGGTGAGGATCAAGGAAGGAAATGTTTTATTTAATGACGCACTCAACACATTTTATTTACGGATATATGGCGTCGGACATATGGTTAAGGACCACACGGATATTGAGAGAGAAAACCCACTTTCGCCACTTCATGAGCTACTATTTTCGATTAGCAGCAAGGGATCTTTTATATGCACATCCTACAGACAGGATAGTACATACCACGGCCTTTGTTAGACCAGTTGTGGAGCACTGGCTGGAACGAGAAATAGCCCAATGGTCTCACCGACGGGAATCGATCTTAGATCGATTGCGCAACAAGTGAACGCTTTATCACTGGGTTCCGTCTCGCCCCTACAACTGTAGTGGAGGGGGGATGGGGCACAAGCCAGCTTTTTATCTTTATTTATATAGAGTAGGACCCCCCAAAAAGTATATTTTTGTTCTCGAGTCGGGGGGGGGGGGGGTAACCAACCCCGGTTCCTACGGGTTTGCAAGGGGAGGGTGCTGAGGTGCACATTTCAATTGTATTTTGACATTTTCCGTAAAATAACGAAAATGGCCGAAAACGTTACCATAAACATGTCAACAATGCTTTGGCGTGACGTCAACAATGCTTTGGTGTGACGTCAACAATGCTTTAATATGCTTATTGATGTCAAAGCGATACTACATGCATCGTGATATAGTTTAACTTAAGAAATGTGTGAACAGAATCGCTTTTTGGCATTTATAAATCATATTTACTTTAAATGTGTAGAACTGTAAAATATCTGTAATACTACTGGGTCTAATGACGTCAGCTAACTACTGTGATGTTCTGTGGCAATGTTAGAGGTTAGTATTCAAAATTATTCTTTTATTGATTGTTTGTTTATCAGGATCGTTGAAGTCGGAACTGGGGTGCGTATGCATTTCTGTATGGAATGGGAAGAGGATCATGTGTTTGAGTGCCATGACCTACATGCCCCCCCCCCCCCCCCTGAAAAATCCAGTGTTTAGCAGATGGACATAAAATATTTTAAATTTTGTTTTCAGTGGGAAACATGTTTACAATGGTCAGTTTGATGAAACATTTCTGTGGAAGATTGCCATGAAGATAATATAATTATGTTGCTTAAAAAGAAAACATACGAACACAAAAATGTCATATTAAAGATGCATTATTAATGTTACCAGTATCATATATCACATTTACATGTATTTGTTATACATTAATGGATCCACGTATAATCTTTGCATGATTAATTTATTTCATCTCATTTTTCGTGCTTATATCCAATTAAGGTTTAAGCACGCTGTCCTGGGCACACACCTCAGCTACAGTGGATTAGTTAGTGGTTAGTGAGACAGAAGTCAGTATAGTGGTCTTACACCTACCCACCGAGTTCTGGGTGGGAGCCGGTACCGGGCTGCGAACCCAGTACCTACCAGCCTTATGTCCGATGGCTTAACCACGACAACAAAACTATGAAAGTACTTATGTGTTTTTATTCGGTGTAAACTGTGGTTTTCTCGAGTATCCTTGACGTAAAAATATAAAGTACGTACACAATCTTCGTCGTGTTAGTATTTAAAAGCCGTTCAGACTGTGACATCACTTGTTTACCTGTCTGTTACCTTTATTGGATTTTGTAATAATATAAATGTATAAAATACATTTGCATGTAATACTGCAGTTATGAAATAATTAGGATGTAATTTGTTGTGGGTATTTAATTCAAGGTATGGGCGGGACATAGCCCAGTGATAAAGCGTTCGCCCCTTTAACATTAAAAAAAAAAAGGTTTTAAAAAAAGACCAAAACTTTTAAACTTCATAAATGTCTACACACATAAAAACATTTTTTTTTTTTTTTTTTTTTTGGCCTGTATCGATTTCATGTCTTGCTGTTAATCTTCTTATAAACATCCAACCGACAAAGACTAAGTCAGGGCCTGCAAAACGCAAAAAGCAGACAATTTTTAGACCTAGCAGGTGAAATAAAAATGAAAATATTTAGCTGAGGTTGAGCTCGTGATTCTGTTGTATTTAAATTTTATAATGCTCTAAAATACATCTAATTTCCCACTCACTGTCCCAAACCCTCCACTTACCCCGTGCTGTCTTAGTTTCAACAGGCTATAGTTTGTGTTAGCAGGCCAATTAAAAAAAAACTAAAACATTTGGCTTGCTATTTAAAAAAAAGTAACTGTAGACTACATTGTACTTTCGAGCCCTGGATTTTATACAGCCAAATACACCTCTACTACACTGATTATAAACTTTAACAGTGGATTTTTGGGACATTGCGGAGTTCGAGTGGGGAAGCGCAACCCTATCACTCCCCTTCCCCACTTCCCTGGATCCAAGCCTGTCAAAACTATTAATTAAACAGCAAATATCGGTTAAAATTATGGCCCGCCTGATCATAAAAGCATATCATATGTATCTGTACCTTCGTGAAACTGTGCGAATGCATAAACTTTTAAAAATAAAACACGTAACTTAAGTACGAAAAGAGCGAAAATGACATTCCGATTTATTGACAACGTTAAGCAACTGCTCGTGTTGGAGCTAAATATGACAAGAGCAATCTTCGTACGTCCGCGTGCCTCGTGCACACCATAAGTTATACTTTTTTCACGTCTCGTAATGTTTCGGCGCTAATCCAGGAAAACAAGTTAACCACTACTAGTCAATTCTAAGTCGGACTGATCAAATGAAGATGGTAAACGAATTGCATGGCTCTTTTACTATTTCTTTTCATCTTTCAAACTGCGTGAGTGTTTGAATTATTGCAAAACATGTTTGTCTGAAGGGTCTACCTGACTGTATGAGCCCCTGCAGTAGCGGCTGGCGCAGGTCTCGCTGCAGTGTAGTGAATGCTCCGTGTCTCTCTCACTCTCTCTCTCTCCGCGAGCCCGTACACAAGATAGATGTTACGACTTGGAAATTAAATTACTACGGTAATTGGTCTCTATCGGTGTATAATGCAAAGTTGTTTCGAGCTTCAAAATTAGATTAAGCTTCCTTCTTGGCCGAAGAGCTTTTCCCTATGTTATAGATCGTTCCGGAATAAAGTGCGTGAAATTCCATCGCTTTTGAGCGCTGCGAATGGGGAGTATCATTTCGCGGGAAGCCTTTGAAGAAATGCTCACGTTTTTTACCGACTGCATGCTAGACGCTTCACGTGGAGTGGAATGCGCGGCACGTTTACGTTAGTGTTCATCAGGAAAGTAGCATGCGTTTTATGGAGTATGCAATATGGAACTGCGCATGTGTCATTGTGCAGCTGTGGCGCAATGTTGTAATAGTCGGTGTTGTACGTGCTAGTAGATCTCGTGGTATAAAGCTTTGGTTTTAGTAGATTCCAGATGGATTCTCTGTGACGTCATACCCTCAGATATGTCATTTACCAAATGTTTGGCATCCAATAGTCGATGATTAACAAAGCAATGTGCTCTTGTGCTCAAAACAAACTTTTAACTCCTACATTCTTGGTCCTCTTACATTATTGCATTGTATTCTGTGTAAAGCTTGTTTTTTTTGTTTCAGATCGTAGTGTTTTGAAAACCAGTCACATGAAATTTACTTCCTGATTTATCACTAGCAAATTCGTCTGGTAGTCTTCAACCCAAACGTTTTTAAATCTTCGGAGTCGAGTAAATGATTGTGTATGTGCCCAGCTGAAGTGACATTCCCTGACGATTCGGTGAGATAGATTTTTAATGGAATTCTGTACTACTAGTGTAGCAGGAAGGCCATGGGGCCATGTTCACCCACAATCACATCTATCGTTTCCCCCAAAACCTTTATATTTTGCCTGTCGACATATATCATGACTCATAAACAGAGTGGGAGCCCGGTCCAATGTGGGTTCCCCCAATATAAAATTCTGGCAACACTAATGTTCTGTGTCCTATTCAAGCACATATATTGCACTCATCACTATTCTGCTTCATGTTCTCTGTCTTCTGTAGTATCTTTTGGTTTCTCCTATTCCTTTTTCCCTCTCTTTTTCTCCGTTCTTCTCATTTCTAAATTTCTTTTTCACCCTTTTGTTTCTTTTTTCCATTCGCCATTTTCCATTGCTTCCGCTTCTTGGTCTGTTTTTTTCGTCTGTTTTCTTCGTCTGATTCTTCTTTGTTGTTTTTCTTCTTCTTTATCTTCTTCTTCATTTTCTTCTTTCCTCTTCTTCTATACAAGTCTTCTTCCTTCCTTGTGTTTCTTCTTCTGCTTATTTGGTTTCCTTTAGAGCTTCCCACACCTGTAGACACCATACAGCCGTAGATTAAGGTGTGCTGAGGTGGCGGCACACAAGTATTTCTTTCAATTCCCTTTCTGTGTCTTCATCATAATCTTCTTCTCCTCTTACGCATCATCATCCTTCTTCTTCTTCGGGGGTTTTTTTCTACTGAGAATTCTTTGTAAGACTGATACTCCTCATACAGCCGCTAGGTACCAAGATGATGGCATCGCAAACGATCTATTTTAAGATACTTAAACAATCTTCATCTTTTCCTTCGAACATTAGGGTGGGGTGGAGGGGGGGGGGCGGGACGTAGCCCAGTGGTAAAACGCTCGCTCGATGCGCAGTCGGTCTGGGATCGATCCTCGTCGGTGGGCCCATTGTGCTATTTCTCGTTCCAGCCAGTGCACCACGACTGGTATATCAAAGGCCGTGGTATGTAGTACCCTGTCTGTGGGATGGTGCATATAAAAGAACCCTTGCTGCTAATCGAAAAGATTAGCCCATGAAGTGGCGACAGTGGCTTTCCTATCTCATTATCTATGTGGTCCTTAACCATATGTCTGACGTCATATAACCGTAAATAAAATGTGCTGAGTGCATCGTTAAACAAAACCTTTCTTTCTTTTGAACATTGGGACTTTTTGTTGGGTTTGGGATTTTTGGTGGTGGTGATGGTATTGTTTGCTTTAGGAATTCTTTTGTGTATGTTATTGGAGAGGTATTGTATTATTATTTATAAATCGGAAAGAAAGCCTTTACAAATTTCGCCATTAATAAAACAGTAAGATTCTGCCTGTTATTTTGTCATTTAACAAAACGAACGTCGTTATGTTTTCACCTACATTAAACACAAACCACCAAGTCTCACCGTGTCCACAAGGTGACGTCGCGGGGCTGCCAGAAATTCAATTTGTCGCCTTTTCCGGTTTTGCCTCAATCACGTTCGACATCAAACACGAGAGTGTGGGGCGAAAAGGAAACTGAATATGTAGGAATAAGTTCTGGCAAAAGTCACCGATTCGGTAATGGCTTCCATTCGCCTCGTTGGCAACGCCATTACCTTGGCTATTAGTGAGACCTTCCAATGTCTATCTGATGGCCGGTCGGGAGTTAGTGAGGTTCTGCCAGATTGCTGCCAGATTTGCCGCGACATCCAGCCGCATGGTTGTCAAAACAAAATATCACGACTCGCGCTGTTCTTAGGCGTGTTTCATCCCTTGTTCTCGTGTTATTCGTGGCAACGGCGGACTTGAAGACCATTTGCAGGCTGAAAATGTGGGAAACGGAGGAGAAAGAGGTCCTGAATATATCACGAAAAACAACATGAAATAAGAATGCGGCCGAAAATAGCCATGCCCACGAATAAAAATATTTAAATATTTCCGGTTGACACCTGTTTTTAGCGCGTGTTTTACGTAAGCACGACGTAAATTCGTTGACGAACCTTAAAACGAAACTGTTCTTTAAAATATACCAAATATAAGTAGCATCTCTAACTCAAATAACAGGCGCGTGTACAAAATATTTAGCTAGGGGGGTCTAAACTGTGACGAGAAAAATGTATACGGGGGTTAGGTCATGCTCTCCCGGAAAATATATTTAAAAAAGAAAAGAAAATGTTCTTGATTATGAAGTAGTTTCGACCCCCAAAAGCCTCCCCCTGCACACGCGCCATAATAAGTAAGGTTAACTGTTGTGAATATATAAAATAATGTATATATGAAGTTAATTTCCGGATGCACTAAAATAATTATAAGATGATGGTGATGGTTGTGGCGTTAATTTTAATACCCATTTTTAATTAGCTCCGCCGCTCCCTCTCTTTTTCCAAACTTCTGGATCCGCCCCTTGACATTTAGCGACACAACTAAACACTTTAATTTTATAGGATGGTCAAAACACTCAAGTACCTTGTACTTAGGATTTTACTGCTGTTCTAAAGCCTACTCAGACTGAGTTTGTTCTACTAAGCGTTGTTGTGTGAACACAGCGCCAGCTGTCAGTATTGGCAGTAAACACCCCTCCACTTTGAGAAATGTTTTCCACTAAATTATATAATACAAGCAAATACTCTTATACTTACCTTAATGAAAGTGTTTTTTCTTCCACAGGAAACACTTTTTAAAACATTAAAATAGAAACAGATTTGTTTTGTTTTAATATAGATTTTTTTCAAACAAAGAATGGAGCTAAGGGTAATTTCTCCAAAGTGTTTGTGTACATTTTGATAACTGAAATGCCCCTCACCCCTTCCATGTTATTGTGCTCAGAAGATTGGGATTGTATTTGAACACCTGAAATTCAAACTTGTCTTGTCTAGGGGTAGCATGCCACGCGACCCCGCACCACGCCCTCTCCCATAGGTTAAGGCTGCGATTACTGACTTAAAACCTATACATTATAATTATTATTGCAGCACTTCCTTATTGGCGGACAATAATTTGACTTTATAAAACTTCTTTCTCGTAAGAACTTGACGTCATCGTGTTACACTAATGAGGCCTTATCAAACTTGAAACAAATTTATACGAAAATCAAAACGTTTTTGAATGAATATTGGAAATATACTCTATATATATACTAATATATATATATATATATATATATATATATATATATATATATATATATATATATCGGGTAGTCCCCCCAAAAACGGTAACTCTACTGAATATGGAATTGGTTCAAACGTTTGGGGACTGATTTTTATATTATTTGACACTCATTGCTATATGGATATTTCAGGTCAAATATTGTTAAAATAGCAATCTATTCAATATTGTAAGTAAAACCATGCGACGCCAAAAGATAAGTCAAATTTTATCTACCTTTGTTTACGGCAGTATTCGCAGAGAATGAAACAGAAGACAAAATAAGAGAGAAATGGGAAGAAATCACGTTGGAATAATCTATTTTCTCGTGTGAAAAAAACAAAAACCGTTTGAGGGCAGTCTACGAGCAAGACGGTGGACACATTGACCACATTTTCAAGTAAATACAATTAAAAACAAACTAATTTGATATATAATTTTTAATCTGTTGTTATTTTAACAATATTTCACCTATGGGCCTACAATTATTGATATACTAATATACACCAAAACAAAATACATGTAGTTCTTAATCAATAGAGGCTATTACCAGAGTGTTTTTCGGTATCGTCAATATTATATATTAGGAATAAAAAATGTATTATTATTTTTATTCCTAATATATGATATTGACAATACCGAAATACACGATGGTAATAATCTCTTTATCTTATAATCTCAAGCTTAATACGTGTTTTTGTAAACTGAACACGCAACTTTAATTCCAGTCGGCCATTACTAGATATTCAAATGATGTTGGAATATGTGACGCGGTGTCTTTTTGAATGGAAATGACGTTAAACCTGAATGACGTCATTTTGGATATCCTTACATAAAAATATCCTATTGCTTAACGTTTTTTTTATTTTCTGAACACTGGACAGTTTTCAGTGTAAAATTGCTATTTAAATGTTTTGAATAATGACTATGAACACACGTCAGTTATTGAGTGTCACCTTAGTACGTTTGCTTAAATGTCAATAAACGTAGTGCTGTGACCTCAATTAATTTACATCTAATTTGAAAAGTTATCAAATTCCGAAAGTATGTGATCTGAAAACTATCTCATACTTTGATTACACTGGATATGCTAGCCAATATATGATAAAATAATGTATTTTATAATACTAAATTTTGTATTCAGGTTATTTATTATTATATTTTAACATTGCATCGTTTGTTTACGTTATAGGGTCCAATGTCAATATTCCTTGGCTGATCATAAATCAGGAAAATGTAGTTTCGCGCCAAAACATACATTTTGTCAGTGACCGAAAATACAGGAATTTATCTAGTCATTATATTGGCTATATATTATAGGCCTATCTATAAATACAAAGTGCCTATTGGCAGTATACGGAGTCGTACACTCGTCACAAAATCTTCCTCTAACACATCATAGTATATGTGTAGAGTAATTGCTGTAGGTACAACACCACAGGAAGTGCTCTCTATAAACGGCGATTGTGAATGAAATGTGGAAGAAATATCCTGTGACGCTTAAGTCGTATCGACTGCCCACGACGAATCTTTTTATGTGTTTACGTGTAGTCAGTACTCCAGCTCATAGTGCATGTCCGTGTGCCTGTGTGTGTCTATGTGTAGTCAGTACTCCAGCTCATAGTGCATGTCCGTGTGCCTGTGTGTGCCTACGTGTAGTCAGTACTCCAGCTCATAGTGCATGTCCGTGTGTCTGTGTGTGTATGTGTGTATGTGTGTGTGTGTGTGTATGTGTATGTCTGTGTGTGTGTGTGTGTGTGTGTGTGTGTGTGTGTGTGTGTGTGTATACGTGTAGTCAGTATTCCAGCGCATAGTGCATGTCTGTCTCTGTCCGTATGTGTGTGTGTATGTCTGTGTGTGTGTGTGTGTGTGTCTGTGTGCGTGTGTCTGTCTGTCTGTCTGCCTGTATGTGTGTGTGTGTCTGTGTCTGTGTGTGTGTGTGTCTGTGTGTGTGTGTGTCCGTGTGTGTGTGTGGGTGTGTATGTCTGTGTGTGTGTGTGTGTGTGTGTGTGTGTGTGTGTATCTACGTGTAGTCAGTACTCCAGCTCACAGTGCATGTCTGTCTCTGTTCGTGTCTGTGTGTGTGTGTGTGTCTGTGCGTGTGTCTGTGTGTGTGTGTCTGTGTGTGTCTCTCTGTGTGTGTGTGTGTGTGTGTGTGTGTGTGTGTGTCTGTGAGTGTGACAACGTGTAGTCAGTACTCCAGCTCAGTGCATATCTGTCTCTGTCCGTGTGTGTGTCTGTTTGTGTGTCTGTTTGTGTGTGTGTATGTATGTGTCTCTGTGTGTGTGTGTGTAGTCAGTACTCCAGCGCAAAGTACATGTATGTCTCTGTCCGTGTGGCTGTGTATGTGTCTGTGTGTGTGGCTGTGTGTGTGTGTGTGTCTCTGTCCGTGTGTGTGTGTGTGTGTCCGTGTGTGTGTGTCCGTGTGTGTGTGTGTGTGTGTGTGTGTGTGTGTCCGTGTGTGTGCGTGCGTGTGTGTGTGTGTGTGTGTGTCTACGTCTAGTCAGTATTCCAGCGCATAGTGCATGTCTGTCTCTGTCCGTGTGTATATGTCTGTGTGTGTCTGCGTCGCCTGTCTGTATGTATGTGTGTGCGTACGTCTGTGTATGTGTGTATGTATGTATGTATGTATGTATGTGTATGCGCGTGTTTCTGTGCGTGTGTATGTGAGTGTGTGTCTGTGCGTGGGCGTGCGGTGGGTTCATTTCTCGTTCCAGCCAGTACTCCACGACTGGTACATCAAAGGCTGTGGTGTCTGGGATCGTGCATATAAAAGATCCCTTTCTGCTAATGGATAAATGTAGCGGACTTTCTCTTTAAGACTATATGTCAGAATTATCAAACGTTTGCCATCCTATAGCTGGTGATTCATTAATTAATGTGCTCAAATGTTGTCGTTAAACAAAACAAACTTAAATTTTGTGTGAGTACGTGCGTTGTGTATATGTGTGTCAGACTATTTGTCAGTCTGAGTACAATAAGCTATATATTTTTACAATAAATCATCAACATTTAAATTAATTCTACTACTGTTCATTATTAACACAAATCAGTTGATTAGATTATGTTTAAATCTGATTAACGCTATTCCATAAAGAACAGATCACCTGTGAAAACGAAGTGTAAATGAATGTAAGTGTTATTATACGAATGTCAACTTCACACTTTTTACTGATGCACAATGTATTAGTCTTTGTATTATATATATTATATATCATCCGGGATCCCCATCTGTAAACGTTATTATATTCTGTATAATATTATAATATGCGCATATCTATAGACCATCAACATTTAAATTAATTCAGCAACTACCCATTGATAACACAAAACAGCTGATTAAACCATAAACATTTCTTATTAATGCTATCAAATACAGATTAGATCACGCGAAAACGAGGTGTGTGTGTATATATAATATCTTACATTTTCAGTGCAATCAAAGTATGTGATATTTGTAAGATCGCATACTTTAAGAATTTGATAACTTTGCAAATTAGATGTAAATTAATCGAGGTCACGGCACTAGGTTTATTGACATTTAAGCGAATAAAAACATTTCAATGGCAATTTGACACGGAAAGCTGTTCAGCGTTCAGAAAAAAACAAAAAAAAGTTAAGCCCTAGTTTGTTTTGATGTAAGGACATCCAAAATGACGTCATTCGAGTTTGACGTTATTTCCATTCAAAAATACACCGCGACACATATTCTTACGTCATTTGAATATCTAGTAATGGCGGACTGGAATTAAAGTTGCGTGTACAGTTTACAAAAACACGTTGTATTATATGATAAAGAGATTATTACCCTCGTGTATTTCGGTATCGTCAATATTATATATTAGGAATAAAAATAATTTTTATTCCTAATATATGATATTCACGATATCAAAAAACACTCTGGTAATAACCTCTCTCTCTCTCTCTCTCTCTCTCTCTCTCTCTCTCTCTCTCTCTCTCTCTCTCTCTCTCTCTCTCTCTCTCTCTCTCTCTCTCTCTATATATATATATATATATATATATATATATATATATATATATACACACACACACATGTATAATGTAAGTATTATTATATAGATATAAACTTCACATCTACTATTTACGTAGAATGTAATAGTTAATGTGTGTTTATCATTAACGTTATTAAAGTCTGTATATAATATACATGTATGTGTTTTTTTATCTATGTTTTTGGTAAATAAATATTATAGATTATATCTTATAAACTGTATGTTTTTGGAAAATAAATATAGTGGGTATTATTTAAAGGATTAGTGTGCTAGTTTGCCAAGACTGGATTTCTGTGGAGATCTGGAGCGAGTCTCAGTATACCGAACAATTTAGATGTTTTACAACCTGAAAGTTTGTTTTTGCTCAACGACACCACTAGAGCACATTGATTAATTAATCATCGGCCATTGGATGTCAAACATTTGGATATTTTGACACAGTCATCAGAGGAAATCCGAGACATTTTCTTAATGCAGCAAGGGATCTTTTATATGCACTTCCCCACAGACAGGAAAGCACATACCACAGTCTTTGGCCATTTGTGGAAGGTACAACCTGAATTGACACTAACTAAATGGAGATGTAATCAGATTCATTTGTATATTTTATCAGTTTTGGTTTTTGTTAATTAGTTTGCTTCGTTTTGTTACGTTTCAATTTATTTTTATTTGTTTATATTTTATTCTCTTTTTTTTCATTTCATTTTTTTTCTTTATTATTATTATTATTACTACATATTACTATTATCATTATCATCATCATCATCATCATCATCATCATCATTAATATTATTATTATTATTATTATTATTATTATTATACTTTATTTTATTTTATTTTTTCTGTTTTAATGTTTCGCAGAATCTTTACTTGGCCCTATTCCTAAAGATGAATATTCATATATTTATGGGGGGGGGGGGGTAAATCTGGCATGTTCTGGTTATGGTGTTCCCTTTTGAACAATGCCTTTACCATTTCTAGCGTCAAGTTAATTGTCTCTGCGTTTGCCAGGTGCTCACCAGATAACCACAGGACCTCCGCGAAACTGGCAGCACATGTCTAAGACCGATTCGGTGTTTTCTTTAGTTCACTGCTCTCCTCCGACACGGCGAATTAACCTGGCCTACACGGTAATGAATAAACAACAAAAAGGGCCTGGTCCCGGCAGGGTACCTGTTGTCGTATTGTAAGGAAAATAGTCACGTGGTGATCACGTTCGTCTGTGTATATACAAGTGCATGTCTTTACACATGCGACAACAGTTTGTGTTTCGTTTTTACTCCTTGATACATATGTGGCTTCTCTAGAATTTGAAAATAATGAAAATAAATATTTTAATTTTTATTATTTTGTGGTTCAGTTCAGTTATAGAGAAATACTTGACTAGTTTTGTCAAACAGAACAGTTGAGGACTATATTTGTCGCAATATATCTGTAACAACTGGCGTATCCAGGATTTTATATTGGGGACAACCCACTATTGGTGTCCAATCCACATTATGTATGTATGTATGGATGGATGGATGGATGGATGGATGGATGATTTTATAAAAAGCAAATTAATAAAGTCAAAAAAAGTTTTGATTGGGGGGATGGCCCCCGTCTCCCCCCCCCCCACCCCTCCCTCGCTACGCCACTGTAACAGACATAATTCGTAATTTCGTGTAATGCAACGAAGAAAACGGTTTCTTTTTAAATTATAAAATACCCCTTGCTGCTTCTTCGATAGGAATAGTGCGGTAGTGGGTTTGTTCTCTCTCTCTCTCTCTCTCTCTCTCTCTCTCTCTCTCTCTCTCTCTCTCTCTCTCTCTCTCTCTCTCTCTCTCTCTCTCTCTCTCTCCCCTCTTTTTCTCTGTCTCTGACTCTCTCTCTCTCGCTCTCTCTCTCTCTCTCTCTCTCTCTCGCGATTCAGGCTTCTTAAGGTATTGCCACACGGCAGCTGACTTTCTAAAGGCTTTTTACACTGTATTTTAAGTTAACCGTAGAATTTTTATATTGATATTCATCATTCATCTTTGTGTGACAGACACCAAATAGTCGATGTATTTTTGTGCTGGGTGTCATTCCTTCATTTTAAAGGCAGAATGGGGCGGATTACGTGATTTGAAATATCCACTGCGTCAGCGTTACTATCAGCTAATAAAATGTTCGGCATCATAAGTCGTGCTGCAAATAGTTTCAACATCTAGCTATTTGTGGCTACGTAGCCTTAATTGAAGTATATAAAAAATATCGGTAACAATTTAATATGACGGCTATTTATCTGATTGCATAAAGTACTTTTAGGGTCGAATTAAATGTATATTATCAGCATTGTATAAAGTATTTTCATGAAATATTAAATGTATATTATCAGCATTGTATAAAGTATTTTCATAAAATATTAAATGTATATTATCAGCATTGTATAAAGTATTTTCATAAAATATTAAATGTATATTATCAGCATTGTATAAAGTATTTTCGTGAAATATTAAATGTATATTTTCAGGATTGCATAAAGTACTTTTCGTGAAACATTAAATGTATTCATGTATTTACAGCATTATATAAATTTTGTGAAATATAAAACGTATATTCTCAGTACTGCATAAAGTTATTTTCAGGGCAAATTAAATGTATATTTTCAGCATTGAACAGAGTACTTTTAGTGAAATATTAAATATATATTTTCAGCACTGCATAAAGTACTTTTTGGAACGAAGTAAATATATATGTTTAGCATTGCATAAAGTACTTTTTGTGAAATATTAAATGTATATTTTAAGCATTGCATAAAGTAATTTTCGACATGAGTTAAATGTATATTTGCAGTCAATATTATGTTACCCACTGTATAGGTCTTATATATGTTATGCCACTCGGCCTTTAAACTATATTTGATTCCATCACTGACCATGATCTGTTCGCCGTTGTTTATCTTCTTCTTCATCATACAAATGTTTTTTGACATTTGGACAGACAGTGTAAATATGATTAATGTTTTTCTCTAAACATTATCAATCTTTCATGCACGTGCAAGTCTCGCGGGATGTGGGCAAGTGGCGCAGATTTATTCATACATTTCGACTCTGACATTAGCAGCACTACACGTGTTGAACACACGGAAATTCCTTCCAATTTGCACGAAAACGAGGTGCGCATTCGATTGAATGATTTCCAATTACTCAGATATCAACAAATTTGCGGACAATTTATTCTGCACAGAACTTTGAGCTTTGGAATATCCATATTGTCGTAATTTAGAGAACACTGGGTATCTTGTTTTTACAGTTATAACTACAATAGTTTTCAATTTCCATCACCATTTTATAACACGTATAGCTGATTTAACTGTAAAATGAACTAGTAATTGTATAGTTGAATGAATAAATTTAATCTAATTGTATAGTACATTAATATTTACTTTTATATAAAACAAAACTTGATGTATGAGACAACTACATTAAAGGAACGGTCTTTAGTTTGTTGCCATTGTTCAGTGTTATCGACTAACAGAGACGTTTTAATAATTAAAATTATATATTAAATACATTTTGCTACATACATTATCAGTGTCTGTATATTAAATGTGTTTCCAATGTTCCTAGTATTTGTAATAAGTCAAACTTCATTTTACTTCCTACTATAAATTATATAGAAATATAATATACTAAATCCCGTTTGGGCTACTTACAAACAGTAGGATGACCCGAAACACATTGAATATACAGACACTGATATTCTAAACAAGAAACTATAGTTAGAATGTCATTTCAGTCGTTAAAAGAGTTTATTAGTCGGGAAAATCTCACAATATCAGTAGAGCCAACTCAGGCCAATATTATTAAAACAATCAAAACTGTAGCTGTCAGAAAAATCAACATGCATGTATATGAATAGGCATGAAACTAGTCTAATCACAAGTTGAAAGTACACATTAAGCGATTGTATCAAAATAACAATGAATTATATTCCATTTAAAATCGTACTTGTTAAAAATATACTCGCTTTAAACATGTACCTTCATTTTATCAAAAACTATTTTACTAATTATATATTTCTGCGCTTCTTTTGTATAAACCAACAATAATAAATACAAAGTGCTGATTTAGTTTTAGTTGTTAAATATTAATATACTATTTGTTGTTCAATATTCACGTACAGGCTCAGTAACGTGCACGTTTTGCATACAGTATAATAGCAGACTTTATTGCCCATACGGTATAAAATATCTTGGTACATGTCAAACTTAAACGCCACACTTAGCGTTACGCCAAGTGGGACGTAACACTTCGACGTCATCGATTTGTGCACTACAACCTTACAGGAACGTCAACTAAATGAGCTGAGTCAATTATATAAATTAAGATCGATTATTGGTAATAAATAGGAATGTTAAACTCTATACCATTTCGTATCATGTTTATGTCTCTCGTGAAATAATGTTCATTGTCACTCCCTAAAGTTCGGGACAATTGAAAATTATTTCACTCAGGACATAAACATGATACGAAATGGAAGCTCGTTTAATATCCTATAAGTATACACAGTTCTATAACTTTAAATTAAGTTTCATAAAAATTATGAACATAAGGTCATGTTTGTCAGTATTATTGTTGAAATGATTACACTTTCTAAAAACTCAAATCTTAGAATGTGCATGCAATCAAAACTCAAATAACTGAAGATATATATTGGCAAATTAAATATGTATATATGATGTTTCAAATCTTAGAATATAAAATTTATGCATACCTTGAAAAGCTGGACGAACAAGTGTTTCGTCCGTCCGTCACTTGCATAATACAAGTCTAGTTTCACGTAATTGATTTTTCGTTCGCGCATTAACTTATTGGTTACCTTAAATATTTTGGTGGAATTGAGGGGCAGACATTTTCAATTCTCATAGGCTTCTTAAGACTCTGAATTTTATTTTATGAAGTTTATACAGTATATACAGTACATGTATACTGTTTTCCATTTTAACACTTGTCGTTTTGTTACAGTCATTGAAATACATGGGATCAAACGTGTATGCTGCAGGAAGACATTTGACGATAGCCAGTATTACTATTAAATAGCAATAACACATATTAAAACTGTAGGTGTCTTTTATTTTGCATTAGTAAATATTAAAATAAGGGGCGATATTGTGAATTTATTAAAACTGTAGGTGTGTTTCACTTTGTAATAGTAAATGATATTATAATATGGTGAGTCGAGTTTGTCAGTTATTAAAACTGTAGGTTTGTTTCATTTTACAATAGTAAATGATGTTATAATATGGTGAGGCGAGATTGTGAATCTATTTAAACTGTAGGTGTGTTCACTTTGTAGTTATTAAATGATGTTATAATATGGTGAGTCGAATTTTTGAGTTTATTAAAACTGTAGGTGTGTTTCACTTTGCAATAGTAACTGGTGTTATATTATGGTGAGGCGAGATTGTGAGTTTATAACACATATAGGTCTGTTTATTTTGCAATGGTAAATGATATTATAATATGGTGACGCGAGATTGTAAGTTTATTAAAACTGTAATTGTAAACTGATGGAGTGTGGGTTCTGTATTGTGATTGGTTAATTACATTCTTTTTCCAGGATCAAATAGACAATAACACCTGGAAAGCTAATGATGTCATTAGAAAGTGACGTCATTAGCAATTGGAACAGGCGAAGTTGACGATTCAAGGGTCTACAGTTAGATTGTAGCTAGATATTTTTTTCAAGAAATACCAAATATACAGTTAGTTCCGTTGAAAAACGATCCAGTTTACAATGGACATAACCATATAGAGTTTTTAGATTTGCGTGTGTTTTTGTCTGTTTGATCTCGCAAATGTCATTTTTATTAAAACTGTAATTGAGTCGTATTTTGCATTAGTAAAATATGTTTTAATATGGTCAGATGATATTATAACATTATTAAAACTGTATTTGTGTGTGTGTTTGTATTTTACTGTAGTAAATTAGGTTATATTATGGTAGGGCGAGATTTTGAGTTGATTAAAACTGTGGTTATGTATGTATTTTGTGTTAGTAAATGACGTTATAATATGATCGTGCCAGATTGTGAGTTTATTAAAGCTGTAGTTGTGTTTGTATTTTGTATTAGTAAATGATGTGGCGAAATGTTTTGAGTTTACTTAGAATGTAGTTGCGTTTCTATTTTGAACATGAAAAGACAAGTAGACCATTTTTAGTTCAAAATAAGAGTAAAATATATTTACGGTATGTTTTTATTTATCAGCTGAGTCGATTTGCGACCCTCTTTAAGCTTGGATAACTGAATGAATGAACGAATGAATTAATTAATTAATTAATTAAGAACAATTAATGTTTAACAACATGTCAGAAGAAACATATATCGAATATTGATTGGGTGTGGTTTTGGTGTGGTGAACTAGTCTGTGAGTGGCAGTCGTCTGTGTTTATGCAAGAGTGATAAACTCTTCAGTAAAGGACATCTGAGTGGCTGTCCTCCTATAGATGAGGCACTAGATAGTAATTCATAGATTTGCCAAATGCCCATTCGACTCTGCATTATGCAGAGATACGGCCCTGATCATGTATTACGGTTTTGTCGTTCGGCGTATGTGCTCGAAAGACCTAGTCACGTATACCACCATAAACAAAGACATGCATTTTTATCCAGAAACCAAAACTAAAACCAAACGGTCAGATCATGACGCGATGTCTGGATCCGTGGAAAACAAACCGCATAAAAAAGCACCGAACTATTAAAGGGACATTCCTGAGTTTGCTGCAATTTTTAAGATGTTATCGACTAACAGAGACTTTTTAACGATTGTAATTATATATCAAATATATTTTTCTGCATAAAATATTAGTGGCTGTATATTAAACGTGTTTCTGATCGTTCTAATATTTGTACTAAGTTAAATTTCATTTTATTTCTTAAAAAAAAAATTAATACGGGAATGTCCCTTTAACACAATTGATCATAAGACTAAGCATTTTGAAAACTAACTACACACAGATACATGAAAATATTATCAAATATCCTTGTAGTAATCATTTAAAAGGGACTCTCATGAAATTACTACAGTTGTTAACATGTTGCCGTCTAACAGATACTTTTAGCGACTGTAATTACACATTAAATATATTTTGTCTGTATAAAATATCAGTGGCTGTATATTAAATGTGCTATTGATCGTCCTAGTGTTTGGACAAGTCAAACTTCATTTTATTTCCTAATACCTGTATATAAATTTTGTTTCGTATGTACGGCAATATTGGATAACCAAATCCAGTTTGGTCTACTTATAAATACCAAGACTATGAGAAACATTGAATATCTGGACACTGGTATTCTATACAAGAAAATATATTTACTATGTAATTTTAGTTGTTAAAACATTTTAGTGGAAAACATTTTACAATGCAGCAAACTCAGGAGAGTCCCTTTAAAATGACTGCAGAATGTACAAGAATGTCACAAGGATTTTGCCAACACTGCACCACGGCGGGAATAACACTGGCAGATGTCTTTGAGTTTGATACTCAGGACAAATGATTCTACTGCACCCTCACCACCCCTACCTCTCGTCTGCTATCTTTATATGTAAAACACTGTTTATCATTTTAAAAATAAAACAACATACAAATAAACAGATTTCTTACAGTAAACTCTGAAATTCTACAAGTATACGAAAAAAAATATCAATTATTTGTTATTGAGTGATATCCAGAAACGATTATATACTGATATGGTTCTCAAAAAAACCTCTGTACACCTTGGACCAATATAAGTTAATAACTGATAGTTATCTCAACTCTCGAGGGAAGTATCGTCATGGCGAGATTTTGCTTTTCTCTCGGTTTACGTTTTTCAAATTTCCTTGTAGGAAACCTGTGGTTTGTCAGATGTACAGACAGATAAAATAATCGTCTGTCGTCTCCTAGACAGCTAACTTCCGGTACCGGGTTTCTAACATTGTTGTGACAAATCCTGAAGCCAAAAGCATTTGGAACAAGAAGCGACATACACATTTTATAATGTTGCTTGTTGTCTCTGTAATATTTCAAAACGTTTAAAAATAGGCTGTAAATATAATATTATTTTGTTTGCTTAGTCACTAACTATAATGCTAGCTTAGTGTACTCAATTTAAAAAAAATATGTTTGGGTATAAGAGCTGATATATAATTTTATAATTTTTGCTTATATATACACCATCCCCCGTTTGTGAACATTAGTATAGCCTATTTATAATATTTGCATGTCTATCTAATGCTTATAAACTCTATACCTTTTTTGGTAAATAAATAATAATATAAAATTGGTGGGGTTTGTTTGTGTTTGGTTTTATGTTTGTTTGTTGCTTTTTTCTGAATAATTATGAGGAGATACATATAGAAATAATTACACGTGTGTGTATATTATCAAATGTATGATTCCAGTTTATGCACTGATTCATTTCAATAACCAGATAGAATTTTTAAATCCGACTCGCGTGATTAAGATCGTAAATGTGAAGAAGAAACAAAAACGATTATTATAAACCTTCTTTTCAGTAAACGTGGAAACTTGCAAACAGATCTAATGCACCTGAGTAATCAGTTTTAGTAACCCATAGTAAGAGTGTTGTGTATGGAACTTGTGTGGCTTTACAAAGCTGCATGTCAAATGGTTTGTTAGTTAGTCGTGAAGGGGGGATGGGTTGTGGAACTTGTGTGGCTTTACAAAGCTGCATGTCAAATGGTTTGTTAGTTAGTCGTGAAGTGGGGATGGTTTGTGGAACTTGTGTGGCTTTACAAAGCTGCATGTCAAATGGTTTGTTAGTTAGTCGTGAAGGGGGGATGGGTTGTGGAATTTGTGTGGCTTTACAAAGCTGCATGTCAAATGATTTGTTAGTTAGTCGTGAAGTGGGGATGGGTTGTGGAACTTGTGTGGCTTTACAAAGCTGCATGTCAAATGGTTTGTTAGTTAGTCGTGAAGTGGGGATGGTTTGTGGAACTTGTGTGGCTTTACAAAGCTGCATGTCAAATGGTTTGTTAGTTAGTCGTGAAGTGGGGATGGGTTGTGGAACTTGTGTGGCTTTACAAAGCTGCATGTCAAATGGTTTGTTAGTTAGTCGTGAAGGGGGGGATGGGTTGTGGAACTTGTGTGGCTTTACAAAGCTGCATGTCAAATGGTTTGTTAGTTAGTCGTGAAGTGGGGATGGTTTGTGGAACTTGTGTGGCTTTACAAAGCTGCATGTCAAATGGTTTGTTAGTTAGTCGTGAAGGGGGGATGGGTTGTGGAATTTGTGTGGCTTTACAAAGCTGCATGTCAAATGATTTGTTAGTTAGTCGTGAAGTGGGGATGGGTTGTGGAACTTGTGTGGCTTTACAAAGCTGCATGTCAAATGGTTTGTTAGTTAGTCGTGAAGTGGGGATGGTTTGTGGAACTTGTGTGGCTTTACAAAGCTGCATGTCAAATGGTTTGTTAGTTAGTCGTGAAGTGGGGATGGGTTGTGGAACTTGTGTGGCTTTACAAAGCTGCATGTCAAATGGTTTGTTAGTTAGTCGTGAAGTGGGGATGGTTTGTGGAACTTGTGTGGCTTTACAAAGCTGCATGTCAAATGATTTGTTAGTTAGTCGTGAAGGGGGATGGGTTGTGGAACTTTTAGTATTTACTTATTTGCTTATTTATTTATTTATTTATTTATTTATAATAATATACATGTATATATAGCTCTAGTGGTGACATGTTTTCTAAATAATCAAAGCGAAATAATTTTTAAAAAACCCAAAGAACAAATACAAAACGGAAAAAATAAAGAGACATTTGTTACATGTTTATGTCACATGTTTCACAAAATTTACATTTTTTATTTTCTACTATATAAATAAATATAAAGGATGATGATGATGATGATGATGATGGAGTGGCTTCCTCCCGGGGATTAGCAATTGATAGTGGATCATAGAAGCAATCACCGATTTGCCTAAATCATCATTTTGATTCTGCCTTGTGCAGAGATATGATTTTGATTACGGTATTCTGTTTTGTTATGATTTGTTAGTTTTGTTTTATTTTTGTGGGGCACCTTTTAGTGTTTATCTTCTCTTTTTCTGGTTACAGATAATTCTTCAAAAGTAACGCTTTCATCCTAACACATTACACACTACTTAACCGCTGGCTGGATACTATTATACGAACAATATCGAAACTTCTGTAGAAGTACCGTTATATCAAACCTAATACGAAAACGCATTAATAATATTTCCTCCAGGAGAGATGAAAACCAAGAAATAATATACGACAAGAAGTTAAGATAAGCTGCTTTTCAGTTCTCGACTTGAAAACGATAAGTTTTCCTACATGATATAAATGTTATTCATATTTCCACAAAACACAAATAAAGCAGCGGGTAGGTTTGTTTATGAGAAATAAGACGTAGGTTCTGTCTAACGAAACGTCTAGGACTGGTCGACGGTCGTCGTTTATGAGATGTCTCGACTAGCTACTGTCTGTTACAGGAAATCTCAAAAGCATCAAAGAAATCATGTTATGCTCCGCCTTCTGTTCTTCATTACGAAGATTTTCCGGGTCATTTCTACTGACAAGCCCCTATTTAATCTCCATATTAAGTGTAAGTGACTTGTTGTAGCAGGATAAACACTGTACAAAACACTGAAGTCGGATGTTATGTTACGCTGTATTAAGTCCCTCATTAAATGGTGCTAACTGTTTCACTGAATTTGTAAACAAGAAATTATATCTGATTGAAAGTCCTTTGTGCGTTTCCTTTCAGGTAAAAGTTGCCAAAGTCAGTTTATAAATATATTGCCAGTATATGACCCAAACACGAATGTTTTAGAAACAAAAACGTTTCATAGCTAAAATTAGTAAATACAATTAAATAGCATTTATTTGATAACAAAACTGAAATGTCAAACAAAAACCACTGCAGGAAATCATTACAGGACGTCTAAATATCTACCTTGTGGAACCAATTCTGTGCCAGAATGATATACCCTAAAGTGTCTTGGAACTTGTGATATGTAGACACCAAAAGCTGGAACAGAAGGTATATTGCTCAGCATAAAGGGAAAACTGACTATTATTATTATTAGAGTATTAGAAAGCTGACGTCAACGCTTAGTTTGGATGCTTTGAAACTTATTTAATACCTTCGAAGTTTCTTTTATTTCGAACTCTGGGTAATCAATGGAAGGTAATCTGTTATCCTACTGTTATTTGAAATGAGATCATCAATACACCGCTAAAGTAAAATTAAACATTGATTTGTTTTGATTTAATCAGATTAATAAGAAAATCGTATACATAACCACACAGAAACACATTGACGAGTAGTATAGATGGTGTCCATTGGGATTCCTATTTCCTGTCTGTATGTCCTATTCCCAAATTTGATATATAAGTTGTCAAGCATTTCACATGTCTTTTCAGGGTTTTTTGTGGATTAACTTTTGGTCCGTGGAAGATAGTTACGGTATACACACACACACACACACACACACACACACACACACACACGGTGTGTGTGTGTGTGTGTGTGTGTGTGTGTGTGTGTGTGTGTGTGTGTGTGTGTGTGTGTATGTGTGTGTTCGTTCATCGTTCTTTGAAACAACTGATTAGGGGATGGAGTTTTCCCATACGTTTATAGTGTATCGTGGGGGATTATTATGTACAGTGTTAAAATATCAAATACACTGTATTTTAAAATTAGTTAACTTTGATCTGAATTGAGAGTAAATAATTTCAGGTAAATCTTTGGAGTTCTTGGGTCTTGGTGTGATTAATACCACTTGTCTGAAAGACGTCCTGGTAATATTTAGAAAGTCTGTCTTTAATAGTGGTGAGCAAAATGTTTTATTTTTGAGACAAGGATTGATTATGTATTTACTAGACACCACAATCCATCTCTCTTTGTATAGATTCTTACACAGTATTGGAATTCTATACACAATAGGAATAGACATATCCCCCCCCCCCCCCCCCCCTCCCCCTCCAATTTAAATTTCAAGCCAAATGTGCGAACGACATATCATGGTGTTTGCATGTTTCTACCTCAGACAACATACTGGCCTTATATGTAGCACAATTCGAATTGTTACCAATCCTTAGTTCGTTTAGAAGACAATTCATATAATAATGCTTATATATGATGCATATGTTTGAAACTTTATCAATGAGCTTTCATATAATGTATACCTAAGTGGGATTATATTTGAAAAGGAAATATTACATTTAAATACGAATATTACTTTTGATTGTCGCAATGTCTTAACTGCTTCCACACGATTATAAATGCGATAATAGTTTTCAATCTCTTAATAATCACATAATAATAATGTATACGTAAGTTTTGTGTTTTAATTTTCCTTCGAAAGATGTATACAAATGTACGATCTTTGCATGCCACTATCTGCAATAATTGTCGTGTCCTGTTGTTTTCACTTATTAAATCATTTGTTTTGACAAGATGAAGCATAGAACATTATATATAAACGTAGTTTGTCTTAAAGGGACATCCCTGAGTTTGCTGCAATTTTAAAGATGTTATCGACTAACAGAGACTTTTTAACGATTGTAATTACAAATCAAATGTGTTTTTCTGCATGAAATATCAGTGGCTGTATATTAAACGTGTTTCTGATTGTTCTAATATTTGTAGTAGGTTAAATTTCATTTTATTTCCTAAAATATATGTTTTCGTACGTACGAAATTATTTGAAGAGAAAATCCAGTTTGGGCTTCTTACAAATATTAAGACGACCAGAAACACATTGAATATACAGACACTAATATTCTAAACAAGAAAATATATTTAATACGTAAGTTTAATCGTAGAAATACTTTATTAGTCGGAAACATCTTACAATGCAGCAAACTCAGGAATGTCCCTTTAATATAAATTCGAAATGGCCATGTATTCTAAAGTGCTCATACATTTCACTGTCAGACGTCTAAAGTCACATCTTATCGATACATGTTCTAAATTAACGGTTATTAAAGGCTCACAAAGTTATAACTTGATACTGTGTTTCCGTAAGAGATAAATCAACCTCCAAGAACCCTTAATACCAAGACTATCACATTGCTTCCACTTACTGAATAGATATCAGATGGTCATGGTCAAACCACTTTTGAAATGACGGAGGCGTAACATGTACAATAAAATACATGTTGTATTAACAGTAATAGAAATGTGACACATGCGGTTATTTTACTTGCCATTCTCCCATCCTACAGACTTGCATCCAATCCGTACAAAATAAATAACATTCTCATACTTAGTATTAAAGGCGCCTTATCACTGTTGCTAGTTTGCTATTTTTACATCTAGCTGTGATAAATAACTAGAAATTAATCTCTTCCTCATATAATGATAGGATAGTAATTAATCAAGAATAACAAAATTGTAATGTGTCGCCACTTGGCGTAAACAGTCGTTTCCTCGAGAATCCTTGGGTAAAATTACCAAGTACATAGAAAATATTCATCGCGTATCCATTAAAATAGTAGCCAGTTATTTGCAAGTATTAACCTGTGACGTGATGTTAATCTGTCTTTCACCCTGATTAGATAAATCAATAATATAAATGTATAAAATACATGTAGTTATACACGAAATTATATGGATGCAAATTTTTGTTGACATGGAATTCAAGGTATAATATTTAAAATATGGTTGGCCATTATGCAACTTTTAGACTGCTGCTTTAAAGCTGAAATCTTGGATCCTCATCCTATAGTATCTTTTACTAGTTAAAATTACAAGCACCACTACAGTTTTAATAAACTCCTGTGTTTTTGCTGAAATCAAATAAAATCAGCATCTGCCTATGTACAATTCACAACACAGATCTGCATTCTGTACTCCAAATGGCTCACCAGAAGTGGTATTTGTAACCCATGTAGACATTAAATAAATTGAGGAAGTAAGATCTATTAGCAAGATATCAGAAAATAAATTCAAAAAATAAATTTTAAAACATTTTTGCGCGCTGTCTCACGCAATTTGTTGCTGTGGAATTCGGAAAATACTCAAATGAACACTGATAGAAGCGGGTTACTACGAATCCATTTTGTCAAAACTGTTGTTTAGTGTGTCCTGGATTACAGGAAAGAAATCTACAGAACACCAAATATTGGTGCTGCAAAAAATAAATCTGGCGATCTATTTTAAAATTCTAGAATACTAAACAAAATACACTCGAAATTGTAACTTTAATAACAAGGCTTTGAGCCATGAGGCTTTGGGTTTTCTGTGGGGGTTTTTCTCTCAACTGTTCCTCTCTTTCCCCTCCCTTTGACGTAAATCCAAATCATCCTTTCCATCACATGTTATTAAATTTCAATACAAAGTGTTGTTAAAAAAACCCAACAAAAACAAAACATTTTCCCACATTCGACTTCTGGATGTGTCAAAACTGTCTCCACTTGTCAAAATACGTTGAAACGGGAGCTGTGTGAAAGTATTAAGCAGATAATCTTTCTTACATCGCGGATTTCTGACTTTCTTCGGCAATTTCCGGATTAGCGAAAGCGTCACCGCTGTCCAAGGGGAATGCTGATAACAGGGTCGTGTTTCACAGACAGGCAATGATTGGCCAAGGGAGGGAGTCCCGGGACAGGGGGATCTATATTACGACGGGAGATGCAATGTCCGACATGGATTGACGCTAGATCTGCGGGGGGTGGCGGACCGCGAGTTAATTCACCCCCCTGGGCGTCTGCTGAGCAGATACAGATGTTAACTTTGTGTTTGATTGACAAGTTCGTTATTTAGTCGTGTGGGTGATTCTTTTTAAAGTGTTGGTTCAGATGTAGCGACAAAAGTGGATTTAATTCAGAAACAATATTATTGTTTAAAACAAATGTTATTTGAATTTAAATTTATAATATTTATGCTTAATTAATAACAAATTAAGCAAATTTTAATTATTTCTTTAAGAAATTGAATCATTAAACCAATTTATTTCTTACAATGATAATAATCATCATCATCGCAATCATAATTTTTATTATTATTGTTATTATTGTTGTTGTTATTATTATTATTATTATTTATTTATTTATAGTTAGTAGTAGTTAGTAGTAGTAGTAGTAGTAGTAGTAGTAGTAGTAGTAGTAGTATTTTATATATAATAGTAATAGTAGTACTTTTTATTATTAATTAAAATTAAAATATCCAGTTCTTTGTATGAAGAAGGACATTTAAAAAATAATTATTTATTTATGTGCTACGTGGTAGAAGCGATTTCAATTACATTTATATCGCTATTATAAAATTAGTTCTCGCCAACAATATGCTAAAAATGTTTATTGATTAAAAATTACTGTAAATATATCGTCGTATATTACGATGGAATAAAACGATAAATATGTAATTTAACGTGTTAACATTATGTTTAGAGGCATTTTATCATTTAGATTCACAAAACAGATCTTATTAATTTCGTATTCATCTATATAAAAAGAGCATATTCCTGAATTCATAATTTAATATTATTTTATTACTTTTAAAATAAATGTATTACAACTGTATTTGTTATAGGTTTTTATTTTATTTGTAATCTTACAGTAATATATATATATAGACATAGACATACACATACAGATACATATACATATACATATACATATACATATACATATATATATATATATATATATATATATATATATACACACACACACATGTATACTATAAATTTCTTGACTTCACAATACTGTTCGTATAGAACCCATAATTATGTTGTTTTGTGTGGAGTGGGGTTTTTGTGTGTATGTGTCTTTTACTTCTTTGTTTTTGTTTTGTTTTAATGTATTTCAAATATACTATATATATATATTTGAAATACATTAAAACAAAACAAAAACAAAGAAGTAAAAGACACATACACACAAAAACCCCACTCCACACAAAACAACAATAACAACATAAATATAACTTATATCTTATAACTTATGAAAATAGTTTTTTAAGGAGTCATACACAAATATAAGCACGCGTACACTTTACTTCATAACAACATATGTATGGTAATAGCATTATATTGTTTAAATTTTTGGCATGTAAATTAATGTTTTGCTTCCAGTAAACGCAATGACTGAACCGACTTCCAATCACAAACACTTTTTTTTTTGCTCTTGTGTATTAGTGTCAAACTCAATAAATTAAAACTGTTATACACTTGTTACAAACAGTCGTGTTTCCCTGACCAGTAAAGAACGATTTAATGTCATCAATTAATTAATTAATTGATTAATAAATAAATAAAAGTATCTATAAAAAATATACTGGCTCTAATGTGTTTTTTCTAATTGTGTATTTGTTTGTATTTGAATCGTAAGAAGATAATGTTTTAACTTAATTTAACATTGTTGTTCGTTAATATTATCACCAATACATACATGCACATAGGGTTGAGGAATGGTAATTTTAAATTATAAACTTTTTTGTGCTTGTTTGTTGTTGGGCGGGGTGTTTGTTTTTTCTGTGATTGGTTTAAGTATGCTTTGCTAAAAGTCAAATTTTATCTACATTTGTAAACACATGTTTACCTCTTTTTTTGCAAAATATAACCTAAAAAGTCAAAAACATAAAAACAAAAAATGTATTCTAAATTAGAATTGTTGAACCTTAACTCTAACAATTTTTACACACATTTTTTCTGAGGTTTTAAGATTTGTTGTAGTTGTTATTTTCTTAGGTTTTTGGGGGGATGGGGGGGGGGGGGGGGGTTTGTATGGTTTTGGTGTTGTTGTTGTTTGTTTTGTGTTGGGGATTTTTTGGGGGGCGGTGTTGTTTTTTCTCATCAATTGACAACTATTATTTCAAATTGTCCTACCTGCACCCTGGCCTCTGTGAGACTGCACCTGAGCGCGAGCTGCTCTCGCGCATATACATCCGGGTAGTGCGTCTTCTGGAAGACCCGCTCCATCTCCTCCAGTTGGTAGCTCGTGAACGTCGTGCGGTTCCGCCGCTTCTTCCGCTTCTGTTCGGCGCTGTCATCGCCGTTGTCCTGTGACGTGTTGGCCTCGTCCAGGCTGTGTTCAGTGTCGCTGACGTCGCCGTGAGAGTCGTCGAGGTTTTCCGGGGACAGTTCGCTTTTCAAACTCGATATCTCGCCGTTCATCGTCGTTTTCGAATCACAACAGTCGGGAGAGTCTAAAAATCATATATATGTATATAATCATATATAATCATTACATGTATATAATCATATATAATCATTACATGTATATAATCATATATAATCATTACATTTAAATAATTTTGACATTAATAGTAATGGTTAATTTCTTAATATTTTATCCTCAGAAGGGAACAACTGCTATCAATATATATATATATATATATATATATATATATATATATATATATATATATTTATATGTGTGTGTATGTGTGTGTGTGTGTGTGTGTGTGTGTCAGTATGTCTGAGTCTGTATATATACATATACAATATTATTATATATGTATATATAGATATAGATATACATATACATATACATATATATATATATATATATATATATATATATATATATATATATATATATATATATATATATATATTTATATGTGTGTGTATGTGTGTGTGTGTGTGTGTGTGTCAGTATGTCTGAGTCTGTATATATACATATACAATATTATTATATATGTATATATAGATATACATATACATATACATATATATATATATATATATATATATATATATTCAATTATACATACATATATAATACATACATACATACATACATATATACATACATGCGTACATGCATACATGCATACATGCATACATACATACATACAAATGTATATCAAGATCAAGTAAAAAGACACATTTGAAAAAATAAATTATTTGTGAATTGAGTAACTTGTGTGGTATGTTCAGAAAGCCGTTTATGTCTAGTTTTCAAAACTGTTTACTATTCTTATATACATGCATATACCAAGTCATTCAAACGTTATGCATATTTTAACGAGTCGCATTGAAGATTTCAACAAGGGTCGCCGTTTCTCAAAAATATATATATGTTTTAAAATCAATCAAGAATGATTTAAAAGACATATTTAACAACTTCAAATAGCACAACACACTTGATATATTTAACTGGATTTGTTCACTTTTAAATATTTACCGTTCGCTCCCTTACCGGAAAACAAAATGTTTCAATTTTTTACATTAAAACAAATATCTTTGTTTTTTAATCCACATGATCAACTAATGGCTTGGAAATATTAATAACTTATAACTTTTTTAATCATATAAATTTAATCATTGTGACTAATAAAAAAGTATAAGATATAAATATAAAAATTACAAGTATAAAAAAGGATGATAAATGTAGAGAATCTAAATACAATAATATTATTGGTTATAGATATAGAAATGCAATGTAGAAATAGAAATCGATATAAAAATATGTTTTAAATACAGATTTATAATTTATATCCTTGCTATTATTTCTTCAGTTAATATTTTAATTAATTTTCCTTTAGAGTAAAATTGATGTAATGTGATACAAAATTAAACTTTTAATGTCGAGTTTTAAGTTTTATCTATTATGTAACATTTTTTAATTGCTATAAAATTCATTATATAATTTTCCCTAATAGTGTGTGTGCATATGAATTTCTTAAAATTATAGACATATGATTTAAATTAATAAAGACATAATTAATTGAGGGAAATAATTAGCACTGTATTAAATACACCTTGAAATGTTGGCATTGCTATATTTTTATTTTAAAAACTGTGTACAAAATCCAGATACAATTTCTCAGGTGATCCGTCATTGTTATCACTGATTTTCGAGTAATTGCTGCTCGCGAGCTCTAACTATACTCTGGCCTGTCGTGTTAACATTCTGTCGTGCAGATATCAAACCTTCGTTTGGAGACTACCTCTCAACACGTAATCACAAATTCACCCATCAAGATTTCCTCTCTTCTGGCATCCAAGAACAGTGGGTCGGGCCAGGCGCCAAATTTGCCCTTAACGTGTTATGTTTAAGATAAGCCGAGAAATAACGACTATGATTTTAGATAGTAACCGATAATAAACGAGAATCACTGAGATACTTCTCCAATAATTCCGACTGTAAGCATTGAATAATATTACAACTTTTGAGATTATGTAATAAGAGCTATGGCTTTTAATAAATTCCAGAATTTCTATTCAACGTTATAGTCAAGTTAATCAACCATCTACGTATGGCCTTTACGGCAACTGTGTTCTTAATGCAGGTTAAACAGCATGTGGGTATGGGATGGTACTCTACTGTGGAATCGGAAAGACTTTGCTCTAATACTTTTAAGATACAAGTCAGTATTTACATTCAGCACGCTTTCATTGCTCTGAAGTAATAGAGTCTTTGGCCTGAAAAATATCCAGTACACTAGTCGTCCCTAGACACTCCCGCCCCTTATCATACCCCCATGGTAACCAGTATAATATTTAATGATCTGGAAGAAACGTATGATGGCATTACTTAGGATAGTCCGCTCCTTAATAGAGATGATCGCTTACATATATAATATAATGTTTTTCTCTTTGATTGGAAAACTTACCCTTTGCTAGATCTTCGTGTCGTCTCTTACCCAGTATGTCGTCAATAGAATGTTGATTGTATCCCGTTGATCTTTGAACTTGTTCAAGAATTTTGCTAGGAGTTTGCAGAAAATCGTCGGTGCCGCCCGAGGCCTGAATTCCAATAGCGAAATTATCAAACACTTTTTCAGACTTCATGAACGCCGAAGCAGCCGACATAACGAGAGAAGTTTTAAGAAAACCAAGGCCGAAACTTTTTAACAACTTTGTTAATAAGTTAATATCCTCCAATGTGCCGGCCACTGCTGCTAACCCTATCCAGTTTCAGGCAATTCCAGAGGCAACTTTGGTCTACGTTCGTATTACCGCCAGTGGCAGGAACCCGCCCACCGACTCATGAATATTCATGAGATATTTTTTCTCCCAATGGCTCCGTGGTTTGTTTTCATGTTGAGCATTAGTGCTAATAACGAGCAATTTCAGAAAGTTTTAGAATTCGGCGATAAAGCCGGAAAGATGGAAGCGATATTAGCAGAAACACAATACATATGAGTTTCTAGTGTTTACTAAACAGCGAGTCTTGCTTTGGAATGAGAGAGGGTGGAGATTTATTCCTGTGTTGGTTGAGATGTGTGTGTTTTGTCTGTTGGAGGCACCAGAAGAAGTTAACTGTAATCTTCAGCGCCAAGTAGAAGATAATATTTCTGGGAAAATCTCCCACTCACAGACTTGTGAATGAAAATCACTTTCACTAAATACTTTAGAAAGAATTCTAAGTTGTAAGCATTCATCACATTTCGAAAATTGTTCTAAATAGATGCTATGCTGTAATTAATTTTAGATTTAAGAACTACTGTCACTAGGATGTAGGACAACCATGTCATAGATAGTATTTAGTGTTGTTTTGTTTCTTTTGATTTCTTTTCTTCTTTGTGTGTGTGTGGGGGGGGGGGGGGGGGTTCGTTGGGGTATTTTGGGGTTGTTGTGTTTTTGTGGGGGGGGGTTGAGGGGAGTATGTTTCGGGGTTTTTTTTGTTTGTTTTTTTATTATTATTATTATTATTATTACTTGTTTTTTGTTGTTGAGGGGTTTGGGCGTGGGTTTTATGGGTTTTTTGTTGTTGTTTTTGTTGTTGGTGGTGGGGTGGGGTTTGGTTGTTGTTGTTGCTGTTATTATTTATTTATTTATTTTTTGGAGGGTTGAAATCTTAGCTGATTATTCTTTATTATACTTGTTTCCTTGGAAAGACACACAATTTTCTGTACATTTCGATTCGCCAACCTACCATCATTTTCTTCTTCTAATAAAACTGGCAAGAGACCATTTTCTGTCATCAAGGACAACTGCCGTCGACTGGGTTTTGTCGTCGGGTGGTAACGAATGGCATCTACCGTATGCATGTACAACATCTAAAGTACAAGGGGGAAATGTTTCAGAAAAGATAAGAAAACAGATAGAACAACAATAAACGAAGAAAGGAAGACAAAAAGGAATTAATTAATTATTAAAAGGAAGAACAAAACATCACCATGGTGCAATTAAAATATATTATTTAAGTAATTTCTATACTAAGTAATTAAACAAAAAACGTTAAATGTTTTAGTAGAAATATTACGTTTTTCATTTTTAAGTATTATTTCCTCATAGAGCAAGTGATGAAAGAGCCCAGGTTTGTTATGTTAATTCAGTTTACTAATTTATATAATTTACATAAAACGTTAGAAAGTGTCCTGTGTTTGCTGTCATTGTATATTTCCGACTGATACAGCCTTTTTAACGACTAAAACTAGGCCTTCATATTAATTTTTTTTTTTTTTTTTGCATGTAACTGTCTGTATAATTAATGTGTTTCTGGCCGTCATAATATTTGTAACTGGATTTCATCTTCCAATAATTTCGTACGTACGCAAACAATATATATTAAGAAATGAAATGAAGATTGAGCTATTACAAAACGTTACGACGATTAACTCAAGAATATTAAAATTGTAATCTGATGCCACTTGGTGTAAACTGTGGTTTCCTCAAGTACATGTAATTTGTTTTATTGTACAACCATTACAAAAGCAGCCAGGTCTTTGCGAATACATTTATTTACCAAAAACATACAGTTTATAGGCATAACATAGACATGCGCATATTATTTACAGACTATAATGATGTTCACAGACGGGGGATGATAAACATATAAACGAATATTACCTTGTTTGCCTATAACAGATGTGAAGTTTACCTTTATTTAATAATACATTATACTTACAAATATATACATTTCATTTTTACATGTGATTTGTACTGTATTGGGTAGCATTAATAAATACAAAATGTACATAGTTTAATCAACTGTTCTGTGTTTTCAATTAACAACAGTTGAATTAATTTAAAAGTTGATGTTTTATTATAAAAATATGTTTTATTGTATCTGCCTCTTACAATACTGTACAACGGGCAGACTATGATAAAATGGTATTCGTCTTCTACATTTATATTACAACGAAAAACGATTCTATCATTTCATTCTGTATACTAGTAATATAGAGATGCATTTCAAAATCAGAAAGTCATAGCATTAACCTCTTGGTCATCCTTATTGGAGTTTGCAGTCTTATAAATTCATAATTAATGGTAAATTATTTGGATGCATATTTTCTAATTAAAGATGTAATCTTTGCATTTCGCAAAAAAAATATGTTTCGTTAATATGTATCTTTGGAACAGCCACTTTAAATAATGTAGCAATATGGTGAGGCCAAATTGCAACTTTAATCGCTTAGTGTTTTGTTATTGCTGAATATTTCACATTTTCAGACATTATCGTCACTGGAATTACAAACACTAATATTCATAACAAATAAATGTATTTAACATTTAATATTAATCATTAAAAATACTACATTAGTCAGGGGCGGGATTTAGCTCAGTCGGTTGAGTGCTCGCTTGAGGTGCTTGCGTCGCAGGATCGAACCACCTCGGTGGATCCATTCAGCTGATTGGGGGTTTTCTCGTTCCAACCAGTGTTTTCCAGCCTGTGGGAAAGTGCATATAAAAGATCCCTTGCTACATTAGAAAAAAATGTAGCTGGTTTCTGATGACTACGAATTACCAACAGCCGACGATTAATTAATCGATGTGCTCCAGTGGTGTCGTTAAACAAAACAAACATTAGTCGGCAACATCTTAACAATAGCAGTAAAGTCTTCTTAATTAGTGAACTAGTCATTAAAATATATTTAGAAGATTAAGCTTCAATTCTATACCGCATTTCGTAACTTGTTTCCGTTCAAATATATATATATATATATATATATATATATATATATATATATATATATATATATATATATATATATATATATATATGGAGAATATAATTTGATAAAAATGCTTGGCTGTTAATACCGTTATTTTATGTTGTATTAATTTCGTTCAGTCGAGTTCGTTACTTGGTTGTAAAAGTTATCAGTTTGCCAAATCCATTATCCTACGATTTAAATTATAAGTGAGATTTAAAAAGGTAAACAACATAATACTTTAATTAAAGGTTTAAAGTCTATAAACCGGCCTCGGTGGCGTAGTGGTTAAGCTACCGGACTACAGGCTGGTAGATACAGGGTTCGCAGCCCGGTACCGGCTCCAACCCAGAGCGAGTTCTTAAGGGCTCAATGGGTAGGTGTAAGGCCACTACACCTTCTTCTCTCTCACTAACTACTAACCAACTAAGAACTAACCACTGTTCTGGACAGACGGCCCAGATAGCTGATGTGTGTGCCCAGGACAGCGTGCTTGAACTTTAATTGGATATAAGCACGAAAATAAGTTGAAATGAATAAAGTCTATAGTCGAGCTACTGGCTGTCCAATACAACTATTAATGGTTAAGGGTTTGTGCGTGATAAACATCAAGGTTACAATCAACAGGTGGGGATGGAACAGAGTTTTAACCCTTCCACCTTCACACACACCACTAAAAATGCATGTTTAGTTTAGAACATTATTGCGTCTATCACACGAACGGACTATCTCTCAGACATAAACAAGGTCACACAATCATTGCGCCATTAAGATTTGTAAAATAGTTTCACTGATCGGTGTTAAAGTAGAGACGCCATTCGTTTTGAGTTGCTGGATTTTTCAAATAAGATTGCTTTCCCTCTTAAACATTTATATGTGTCACATTCATCTGAATATTTCTGAAAAGAAAACACATAATGCCAATATTTTTGAAACATATAATAATATGAATTTTTTATTTTATTCTGAACAAACATTATTGTATCCTAAAGATACAGTTAATATACAATTAATTAATAAAGAAAATAATAATGTTGTAAAGTGTCCTATATGTTTCAGATGTTTTCGATGATACTGATTACGAACACACAAAAAACAATCATTTGAAGATAACTTCCCTAGTTTCTATAATCGGGTTGTGTTGCCTTGGTTTTCTTTGTTTTAAACCATATTGAAAACAAATAATACTGTTTAATATTTCTATGCTTATCTCAGTAATATAAAGTGATTTTACCCGCATTAGTTCTAAAAATTACTTTGATAATCATCATATACAAACTTTTGCGTCTGAAATAGAGCGATGATTTTGTTCAATGTGTTTTTGTTTGGGTTTTTTTTTTTTTTTTTTTGTTGTCTTTTTTTTTTTGGAGGGGTGTCTTTTTTTTTTTAGAGGTGTTTTGTTGTTTTTTGTTTTGTTTTTTTAAGGTTTTAGGGTTTTGTGCAGCGATACGGTTTTTACCGCGGATAACGGTTTTGTCGTTCAGATTTGTACTGTCTTTCTAACTCTGATACGCATTAAAGAGATCAGTGATGTTTTCTTTTCTTTGTTTTCTTTTCTTTAACGACACCACTAGAGCACATTGATTTATTAGTCATCGGCTATTGGATGTCAAACATATGGTAATTTTGACACGGTCATAGAGATGAAACCCGCTACATTTTTCCATTTTATCTTTTATGTGCACCATCCCACAGACAGGATAGCACATACCACGGCCTTTGATTTACCAGTCGTGGTGCACTGGCTAGTGCGCCAGTGATGTATTCACGACTGAACTATATTGTGATATTTTACTATTATAATAATTATGTTTATCACCGTGCCAAATATATTATCAAGAAAACTAAAATCAGTATATTGGGGTCATTGCTTCATAACACGACAAATGACGCATTTGTTGCCAATAACTTTCCTTTTGGGTAAAACTAAACGAATAATCCATTTGGAAAAAAAAAGAGAATCCGAAAAAAAAGGCTAAAACGTATTAGAACGGTTGGTGGAGTGTTTTGGACTTATCTGTCGGTGTTGTCGGAGGGTTGTCGCTTCATTTCAGGGGGTTATTTGTTTTTGTTTTTGTGGGTTTTTTATTTTTTTTACTTCAGTTATAATTTCAGGTTACAAAGAAATAAAATGAAAACACATATATATATATATATATATTACTTTAAATAAGTGTATAAATCATACTTATAATACGTATACATTATAAAAACAAGTTTATTCTGTTTTTGACACACCTCTTCCATTGCAAATCTCTACATTTGTATATCGATTCCCTTGTAGTGTACAACTTGACGCCAAATATTTTTTTCTAAAATACACTAGATCCACAGAAGATGGACAGTGTAACAAATTGACTCGATTTCAAAGCTACTTTAACCGCGTGAGAAGTGATGAGTCACATTAACATATAAATAAACACGAAAGAAAGGCTACAATAATAATCCTCTTAGTTTATACTGGAATGTTCGGTGTATCGGATTGTCAGAGCGCTGTTTAGACAATTGGCAGCGCTTCGTATTCAGCGACATCTAGCGGCCGTGTTTAGACATTTGGTCGCTCTACTTCTGGCGTGTTTATATACGTGATGGTCATGAGTACAGTGTATCATACATAGTAAGACATATGGATACATTCGAATCGATATATGGACATTTTGGCATAGGAATATTTTCTTTTTTAAACCGCTTTGATTTTTAATAAACGAAATGGTACATTTCATTTTAACTTATTTTCGTGCTTATATCCAATTAAGGTTCAAGCACGCTTTCCTGGACACACACCTCAGCTATCTGGGCTGTCTGTCTCCTGGCAGTGGGTTAGTTGTTAGTGGTTAATAGTTAGTGAGAGAGAACTGGGTGTAGTAGTCGTACACTTATCCAATGAGTCGTTAAAACTCGCTCTGGGTGGGAGCTGGTACAGGGCTGCGAACCTACCATCCTTAAGTCTAATGGCTTAACCACGACACCACCGAGGCAGGTAAAATGGTACAAAGGAGTAACATTAAATCCTAAAAGTTAAAAATATCATGCAAATCGGTTAGAAATGACATGTAAATCGGTTAGAAATGACATGTAAATCGGTTAGATATGCCATGTAAATCGGTTAGAAATATGTAAATCGGTTAGAAATAATTATCATGTAAATGTGATAAAAATGTCATATAAATCGGATGATATTTTCACTCCACAAGACATTTTCATAACTAGCTTGGTGGCTTTTTTCGTTCATCTGTGAGTTTAATATTGTCAAAATGGAGGCTCAATACTGATGGTAATTGTTTTACTAATTCGATAATTTAATTTATCGCTTGTATCTTACTTTGACCAAGGCCTTTTTATTTTCTTATTCAAGTCATTTAATCGCACGTCATATACATTTTTGTTGTTGGCAACAACTCGATCGTTATAAGCAATGTAATGTACTTAAAGGCATACTGTCACAGATTTAAGGAACTTATTTCTCTAAAAATGGATAATAAGTAAAAATTACAGTAACTGTTGGAAACCAAATCTAGCTATCTAGTAACTGAACCATGATGGAGTGAAATCCATGTCATCCCTCTCGGCAATTTTAGTTTTTGAATTATGGACCATTGCCATAATTCAATTTTTTTTTTTAAATGTCATTAATAAATGGAGTATGGTGGTTATGAAAATGGTTGAATAAAGTACATTTAGGGATAAATCAAATTATATTTGTTCAGGTAATACTTTGTTAGACCATTAAATAGATCAGTGGTCTGTGACAATATGCCTTTAATAGCATGTACAGAATACAAGACTAGTCTCTAGTTGCATGGGTGCGATGGATCGCAAAACGGTTTTCTCTTATCCCAACCAGTGACACATCAAAGGCCATGACTATGGTAAAATGCACAGAAAATATGTCTTGGTGTTTTTCGGTAGTAACCTCTGTTGCTAACTCTCTGTCGCTGTGTGTGTGTGTGTGTGTGTGTGTGTGTGTGTGTGTGTGTCTCTCTCTCTCTCTCTCTCTCTCTCTCTCTTCTCTCTCTCTCTCTCTCTCCCTCCCTCCCTCTCTCTCTCTCTCTCTCTCTCTCTCTCTCTCTCTCTCTCTCTCTCTTCTCTCTCTCTCTCTCTCTCTCTCTCTCTCTCTCTCAAGTATCAAATGCTGAATGCGATTGTTTTGACTGTAATAATACAAAGTCGTCAGCTAATTGCTATTCAGTATCATTCGATCCCAAATCAGCGTGAACACATAGGTACTGCTCTTCTCTACCGCAAACCATTGTAGTCAGCCATACCCCCGTGTCAGCCACATACCCCACCGCACTCCCACCCCACCCCTTAATTCTCCTGTTAGCTAGTCAACAGGACCAGATATATATTCCCGGAAATATGGATTCTGTTTGGCATTTAAAAAACTATCAGTTACTCTAAATGCCTTGATTCTCGTGTATACACAAAACGTTAGCGGTTCTGCGGGAACGGCGTAGCTCGCTGCCTATCCTACACGGAAGGTGTTTTTTCAACAATGCAATAATAACAAAAGACTTATGCTGTTAATAAAATGTGTTTAGAGGAACTTTGAGCAAAACCCAACACCCATTGAACGCGGCGTTGGCCTGACTAGCAAATGGTAGGGGTACTGCCCGCCACGTCTTCCCAACATGCCAACTATGTGATTCTTTGCCCACTGTCTATATATCTGCCAGTACTCGACATTCTGTAATAATCTGCAAAGTCAATAAGGACTAGTGTTCAACACGTGGGGGTACGTGCGCGGCGCGGTCTCTTTAAGCAGTAAATGCACGCTAGGAGGCAGCACTGTTCTGCGTGTCACTTCCTTTATTCTGGCTTCCGAAATCTCTCCATTCTCGTTGCCAGGGTAATTTTAAAGCAAACACCATCACGTGCAGGGGTTTGGGTATCCCTCGAAGTGTATATTATTTTTTATTAATATTTCGTGTACTTTGGCAGTGATTAGACGTTTTCTCTCCTCCTCCGCTAGAGAACGAGATTCGTGCGCGTGCGCCTTCACGTGCAGAACATGCCGTCTAAACACAAAAGAGCGCCAGAAAATACAGATGACTTCTGCAATGAAAGCAAAGTAGAGTTTTCAGTATTTTCGGTTCTCATTGTTTCAGTGTTGTTATCGCTGTCCTTTGTTGATGTACAGCTGTATAATTAAAGAGATAAACAAATTATTGTTTGTTATATTTAAATGATGGGGGAGAGGGTGCTGTGTATGCATGGTGTCATCTAAAATTCGTATGAGTCAAAGTCTTTTCGGGTTGGGTTTTTTTAGTGTTCTCTCTCTCTCTCTCTCTCTCTCTCTCTCTCTCTCTCTCTCTCTCTCTCTCTCTCTCTCTCTCTCTCTCTCTCTCTCTCTCTCTCTCTCCTCCCTCCCTCCCTCCCTCCCTCTAGGTTTGAGGGTCCAATATGACATCAGATATAACATTTCGTGCCTTGTTCAAGCCAGTATGGATACAATTTATTTAAAAAAATTAAAATTATCTAATTAATTATAAAAGCAATAAAATAAAGGCAACCCCAACAAGAAAAGAAAGACAAATTTCCATTTAGTTTAATTATATAAAAGTATTCCCTTTGAATCCCAGTGGGTTTTGGGGGCGGGACATAGCCCAGTGGTAAAGCGCTTGCTTAATGCGCGGTCGGTTTAGGATCGATCTCCGTCGATGGACCCATTGAGCTATTTCTCTTTCCAGCCAATACACCACGACGTATATTAAAGGCCGTGGTATGTATTACCATGTTTGTGGGATGGTGCATATAAAAGATCTCTTTCTGCTAATCGAAAAAAAGTAGCCCATGAAGTGGCGACAGCGAGTTTCATCTCTCAATATGGCCCTTAACCATATGTCTGACGCCATATAACCGTAAATAAAATGTGTTCAGTGCGTCGTTATATAAAACATATCTTTCTTTTTTCACAATAAGTTTTGTGTTTTAATCTATCAATGACTTCTAGCTACAGAACATTATAATGTTTTGGCTTCGTTTTGTTAAAGGAGACCGGACACCAAAAGACATGTAGTGTGTAATGGATTAAGTTAGCGTCAAAGACCGCATTACTTAAACGCCCGGCTCGCTACGAGGTACCGGTCAGCTGCGCGTCTTACGTTTGGGGTAAAAACAGAAGTGGGCGAGATTATGCATAGATCTGAACGAAAGCGAGGCAATACGTCATCGGTGAGAGTTACCACGCAATACCGGTACACGTGTTGATTCTTTGGTTGTGACTTTTAGTCGTCTTTTGTTTTTTTGTCTCCAGGTTTATCGGAAATTTAATTTAGAAGATAATTAGTGTTATTATATACTGTCGACGTAATTATATGATGGTTAACTGCGTAGTGTTTAACTGCAACAGTAACAGCAATGCATCCCAAGAAACGGCCAACATCATGGTTTCGATTTCAAAAAAAAAAAACGAAAGTTGTTTTAAAACATGATGGACGCATTATTGTCGTCGAATGGGCTTTACACCAACTAAATACAGCAGGTTATGGTACATTTACAATGTGAAAATTAAAACAAGTATGTACTTAAGATATACATTAAATAAAGGTATTGCAATTTGTTCATATACGAATATTTAAACTTCACATTTATTTACCTATAATTACAAAATTAATTTTCACCGACAGCCCATAACGACTCCATACTAACGTCTCTTGATCTAGTTGGTTTGTTAACCTCATAATAAAACACCTTCAAAACGTGAATTATTACGTTAGTTAACAATGTTTATCGTCAGTTCAGTATATTGTCATTAAAATTAAAATGCTAACACTTTGGCAGGAACAACATATGTACTCTGGTCAGAAGGAATGATGGTTAAATAATTTTAAAGCTAGTGTCGATTATTAAAGCATAATAAAATTGTACTTTTCAATGCGTTCTGTATGTCATATTAAAAATACTCTACACCAAATGATTATTTTAATACCTACCCTGGGTTTCTGCCAGAGGGTGCGGAGGGTAAACTTATATGTATGTACTAAAAAATCGCAGAAATTAATGTGTGTATGTATATATATATATATATATATATATATATATATATATATATATATATATATATATATATATATATATATATATATATATATATATATATATATATATATACACACATATATATAATGTTTGATTTTTTCGACTGTTACCATAAAATAATATAATTAATCACTTTTGGAATCTAGCAATTTAATGCAAAATTAACAATAGTTACCACATGGAATAAGCATCATATATTATTTTGTTTTACCTGTAATATATTTGACCTGTAATATATTTTCATCAGGACTTCCTTCTTCCTCAATGAATGATTAAAGAAAATAACACTGGATATATTGTAATTATTTTTATTTTATTCCAATATATAACAAATGTGTTTTATGTCAGTATGTGGAGCAAACTACCTGAAACAGTTGGTTTGAAATCCTAAAGATAAAAGGAAGTGTGTGTGTGGGGGGGGGGGGGGGGGGGGGGGATACAGTCTCTAGTGAGGGATACAAACTAGATTTTTTATCTTAATATCATCTTTATTTATGCAAAGTAGTGAAAATTTAAAACATACATTTTCTTCCTAGAGTGTGTGATGGAGAACAAGCCCCTAGGCCCGCTCCTCCCCAGTTCCTACGGGCCTGTTGTATTTTATATTAATAAATGCAAAAACTACATAATAATATTGTCGATAAGACATATTAGTTGTAAAGTGATTGTCAGTATGTGGCAACAGTATATTTTCCAACATTTCTGTGTTTCTGTACCCGGCTGTGGACAGTTTCGGCAGACTGGTAACACATTTTCTTAATAATTAAAAATACACGGTTTTACCAAACACATTAAAACTTGGAGGGTAACTAGTTAAGAGAACAAAGTTTTTTTATTAAATTATTATATCTTGCTTTGGTGAGGAGGGGACGCTTTTTGCAAATTTGCGAGATCGGCCTCTGGAATATCCACTGACGTGTCATATTTACATCTATGCTGAACAAGATTTATGATGAAATATTATTACATTTTGTGTGCTTTTCTTCTAATTAGGTCCATTTGCTTCAGTTTACATTAAAAATGTCATAAAAAATTATGTTTTAAAAAATGCTTCTATGCTAGTCTATGACCATGTGGCTTCCTCGTCTTCGTCGGCAGTTGATTCATCAAAATTTTCGTCTAAGACAACATTTCCAGGATTAGGGACAAAGTCTCTGATAAGTGGTTCAAACTGGTACGTTTTGATGCCATTAGCACAAGCTGGACACAATTCTTCGTCACTCGAATCGCTAAGTTCGTCCATGCTGCTTGGTAGTTTCTTCAGTTTTCCTCTCATCGATGACGTCACGGGTCTAGCTCATCAATTGTCGACAGTTTTCGGTAAACATCGGAGATCGGCGAAAAAAAAACCCCAACCAAGTCTGGCACGCTTAACTTAGTCAACAAGGAGAGCGCGGTAGTTGCGTGTTGTGGTTTATGACGGCAAACAATTCATTACGCCGTATATATGATTTGGTGTCCGGTCTCAGTATACATATTCACTATTTTTCATAAAATGTCCCCAGGCATTGCTTGCTGCTGTGCAAGGTTGTAGCTAATACTTTCCCACTGAATGGGAGTGAGGATATTGCCTGTATTATTTTTGAGTTGTTACTAGTATACTGTATATCAATAATGTATATCAATAGAAGCTCATGTCTATTTTTCATCATTAATAACATTAAAAATAATTATTACAATAATGCAGATTTATTCTCGTAGTAAACTGAACGGCAAAAGGACATTTTAGGCCCATGTTGACACTCTGTTTAACGAATTAAGTTTATAATTTTAAAACATGTACACCGTATATTGAAATATGTACGTTATTTTTGTTGTTCAGTATATATAAGGGCTGTCCAGAACTGCTCACAGGCGTGGACAAGAGGCATATGTTATGTTAGGTGGGATTGCAACATCATTTGATCCATGAATACATGGTTTACATAAAACTTAATTTTGGATGGTGAGTATATTAAAATCGCAGACCCTTTGTTAAATCGTTGAAAATGGACACTAAGTTTGGTTACAAACCTGTAGCATATTTGGATAAAATTAAAATAGATTGTAATAATAGTCTGTGTGATTTTGAAACTTGGAAATACCCTTAAATATAAACTAGAGCTTATCTCCGTAAACGTTACTTCTCAGAGGTGCATGCGTTTTTAAAAATATGAAGAAAAAATGCTTTTCATGGTGTTAGAAACACCAGGATGACAAGAAACACCTCGAATGTACGAATATGGATAATCTAAACGATAAAATCTAAGTAATGTCTGATTTCAAATATCAGAAACGGACCGGCCTCCGTGGCGCAGTGGTTAAGCCATCGGACTACAGGCTGGTAGGTACTGGGTTCGGATCCCAGTCGAGGCATGGGATTTTTAATCCAGATACTGACTCCAAACCTTGAGTGAGTGCTCCGCAAGCCTCAATGGGTAGGTGTAAACTACTTGCACCGACCAGTGATCCATAACTGGTTCAACAAAGGTCATAGTTTGTACTATCCTGCCTGTGGGAAGCGCAAATAAAATATCCCTTGCTGCCTGTCGTAAAAGAGTAGCCCATGTGGCGACAGTGGGTTTCCTCTAAAAAAAAAAAAAAGTGTCAGAATGACCATATGTTTGACGTCCAATAGCTGATGATAAGATTAAAAATCAATGTGCTCTAGTGGCGTCGTTAAATAAAACAAACTAATCAGAAACGGCTCTGATAATGAAAAATAGGCCGTAGCAGGCTCGTAAGAACGTTATCTGGACTGGAGGGGCACAACCTCTAATGGAGGTCATAGTCAAAACTAAACTAAAACGAGCACTGCCTATATTCTGGTGGCAATAAATCTTTTAAAAAACCCCACAAAAAACAAACAACCCAGCAACAACAACAAAGCACCTTGTGTTTTTTGGGAAAGTTATCCGTCCTTAGCACCCCGCTGGTTATGTCACTGGACTCCACATAGGTTCCTGCCACATTACACGGATTTTATAGAGGCACAGACCATATTTTTATCTTTATTTATATTGAGTTGAACACAAAACGTACATTAGTGTTATATTAGTAGTGTCCTCCCCCGGTTCCCAGGGGCCTGCGTAGTTTTTAAAACTAGGGCCTTTCAGTTTAACCCCCGCCCCCAAACCCAACATTTTATCCATTCTCGAACAAGCCTTGGCTATATGATCGGTAGTTTTAAATTTCATTGGCGTAGGAACCGGGGAAGCAAGGAGGCATGTGCCCCCCCCCCCCCCCCCCCACTTTTCAGATATTTTGCTTTATATTTGCTTTATAATAGTGTAAAAGTGTGTAATTATAAAAGTGTGGTCCCCCCTCCCCCTATTTTTTGGCACTTTCCTACGCTCGTGAGTTTTAATGGTGATTAACAATGGGTTATGGTGGGAGTAACTGTCCATCTCGCCGCCACTTACTATCTACAATACTACTGTATCGTCTAAAATTTGGCAGACGTGTCGTACTTTAGCCATGCCGCCTGTTGACAGCGCACGTGTTTGGCACGATCCAGCCATTGTTTTGCCACGCACTGCACTGGCAGTCACAACACATCATCAACTAATAGACGGGGTGCCATCACACATAATCATCTCATACCCTAACATTTCTATGATCTGTTACAGGCTGTGTTACCACTGTGGAATAGGATACATCTAATGGTAACTTTGTGACTGGTAGTTTTATGTCGTAAGTTAGGTTTTTTATTGAGGCTGATCAAGAGTTAATATTGGCCTCTAGAGATAGGTATCTAGTGGTTGGATAGAAAAGGATGGGGCTGTGAAGCTGCGAGAAAACAAATATGTGAAAAGATTGGAAGTGCTGACACAACAGGACAAATATATAATCCTGTCTGTGGGGTGCTGCATACGAAAGATTGCTTGCTGCTAATCGGAAAGAGTGGACCTTTGCATGGTGGCAACGGGTTTCCTTTCTCATTATATATGTGCTTCTTAACCATTATTATGTCCGCCGCTATATAACCGTCGTTTTAAAATGTGTTGAGATTGTCGTTAAATAAAACATTTCTCCCTTCCTAGGACCTCCAACGGGCTGGGGTAAACTAGGGAACACATTTGATGTAACGTTACTATGAAGAGTTATATAAATGTATTATATAAATGGTGTCAATCACCAGTTGTTGGGTTGAGGGTGTGTGTTGCTGTTTTATTTTGTTTTGGGGTTGTGGGGGGTTTTGTTTGGGGGGTATTTGTATGGGGTGTTGTTGTTTTTTTGTAGGTTTTTTTTTTCTCTTTTTTTCGTAGTTTTGTTTTCTTTGTAATGTTTTGGTTTCGTTTGTTTTGGTTTTCTGAAAGGTGTTGTGTGGCTGTTCTCTCTCTTCTTCGATGGGGTATTTTTTTTGGGTATTATTTCACAAACTGTACATATAGACCTACAGTAAAACATCATTATAGTTTCTAGTCAAATGTTTTTTTCTTATAAAAAAATAAAATGTAACATTAACTGCTGTGCGTATTCTGTTCTGTTCAATGTCATGTCATGTCATAGGGTTTTACGTGCACATTCAGAACAAGCTGTTTTAGCGCACGCCTGTCGTGGGTACAAGAGCCGGCCTTGGCCGGCCCCTTTGTCCAAGACAGGAGTTCTGTTCAAGCAGCCAACTCTGTTTATATTCCTTTCTTCCAACAACATTGTTAAATTTCAACAAATAAACATCGGACCGCAGAAGACGAGATACCGCCAAAACTGACATTGTATTTATCTTCCCGACATCTTTATCTAATTATCTGCAGGAAATTAATTAAATCATGCAAATAAGCTGTTACGTCACGCCACCACTGCGCTGTTGATGTAGCAGACTTAACATCACAGTTCCCCACTAGAACGACTCCCACTCTCCCCCCTCCGAGGAGACGTGTCGGGCGGATAATCCCCACCCGCGGGGAAACACCCCTCCTCATGCGGAGATCGTAATTGCAAAGCTAGCAGCGAGAATACTTCCTCCGGTAAAACAAGAGTTCTAAATAAAGCGAGATAAGACGTCATTTGGCAAGATAGCCGTTTGGTTCGTTGTACTTGTGGTTTACATGAGCTATCAAAACGTCTTTAATCTGGCGCATATCGTATACATATAGCGCGTTAATCAGTCGTGTTTTGCGCGTAAATAGTTTAATTTCGCGAGATATGGACGTCTGGAGCGGAAACCCGGCTTTGCGTCGTGTAACGATGGATATGATTGCGGAACAACTACTGCGGATGGAACATGGTGTTCGCCAATTATGACGTCGACGCGTGTTAATGATGTTTATTGTGGTTAGATGGCGATTGAAATCCAAGATGGTCTAATATAAACTCTGCCCGCCGAAAGATCCGTGATGATTTAAGTGGAAGTGACGACAAGCATTCAAAACTAAAGGGAAGCAAAAATGTTTAAGGACATCATGTGTAGTCTGTAAAATACAAACTTCTTCAAGACACTTGTTCCAGCCAGTGCACCACGACTGGTATATCAAAGACCGTGGTATTTGCTATTCTGTCTGTGGGATGGTGCATATAAAAGATCCCGTGCTACTAATGGAAAAATGTAGCGGGTTTCCTCTCTAAGACTATATATGTCAAATGTTTGACATCCAATGGCCGATGATTAATTAATGTGCTCTAGTGGTGTCGTTAAACAAAACAAAATGTTTAAATCTTGTGTAGTCTGTAAAATACAGACTTCTTCAAGACATGAACAAACATAATTATGTTGTGGCAATCTAGAAATATAAAAACGTGTATATTTGAAAGAATAGGTGGAAGAATTCCTGGATTGATGGATGGACGAATAGATGGATGGTTGGCTAGATATATAGAAGAATGGATGGATTAATTGATGGATGGTTGGCTAGATGGATGGATGGATTGTTGGATGGTTGGTTGGATGGTTGGTTGGATGGATGGATGGTGTGGTGATTGGATGGATGGATGGATGGATGGATAGCTGAATGTATAAAGGAACGTATTATATCAAATTATCATACAGGACAGTAGCCTACATACAATACACAGTGCTGTCTTCCGTAAGGGGCCGTCCATAATTTTCAACATTTTCACGAGCGTACAAACCGTACGCGGGCGGAGGGGGTTAAGGGGCCAGCGTACGCTATTTTTAAAAATGAAAAATGTCGATCAACATTTTTCATTTGGGGATGTACACTTTTATGGGGGGAGGTGGGTGGTCAAAAATGTACGGTTTGTACACTCGTGAAAATGTTGAAAATTATGGACGGCCCCTAACCAAGTAATGGTTTGTTTGGTTGGAAATGAACAAACTTCAATGGGTCTGTACGGGGTGGCGATCCTGCGACCGACCGCTCTTCGTATGGGTGCACTGCCACTACGTACTTGTCTTGGTCTTATACCGGTATTCCGTGACGATTATTTTAAAAATTTTTGCAATGTTATCATTTAATTATTGTTTATAAGTTTCGGTATTCTGTTGGGAGTGTTTTTTAAATTTTATTTATATACATGTATTTATATATTATTTATATAATTTATTTTAAATTTTTATTTATTTACTTATTTATTTTTGCTGTGAAGCACAAATCAATTTAAAAGAGACTTTGCCATAAACGATACAGTCCGTCTCCCATTATCACGTTTGTCTGCGGTAATCTGCGGGCTAGTCGAGATAGGGGAAGATAAGTGTTTGAGAGGGGTAATCCAGATAAAATGTAACCATTATTCAGTCCACATGTCGGCGGGACCCGGGTGTTACGTGGCAGGCCCCCGCTCTTGTCTTCCCCACTAAAGACAACAGGAGAGTTTCTTTGAAACGTGCACATGATACTTTCTAGTGTAGCAAATACAAACAAACCGTTACAGTTTTGCCTGGCCGCGTTCAACAAACCCTGGCTCGAGTAAAGGCTAGGGCGTGTTTGGCTTGTCAGTGTATCCTGTTCAAACTCGCTACACGTTCTCTTCTTCATGTTCATCGTTATTTCATTAAAGATGCATCAAAAAGAAAATCAATAAATATAGATACATTTTTTCTCTTTTCTCTCTCTTTTTTTCTCTCTTTTTTTTTTGTTTTTGTTTGATATAGCGGAGAAGAGAGAGAGAGAGAGAGAGAGACAGAGAGAGAGAGAGAGAGAGAGGAGAGAGAGACAGAGAGAGAGAGAGAGAGAGAGAGGGAGATAGAGGGTGTGGGTCATCCATTTTAATCGGTAATATAAAAAATATTATTACATATATTATTTTATTTTATTTATTTATTCATTCATTGGTGATGGCTGTGGGTGTAGCGGTTATGTTTGTGCGATTGCGCGCACGTGTGTGTGTGTGTGTGTGTGTGTGTGAAAAATATTCAACCGCTTTTTTGTTCAATTACAATTGCGTGTGTGACACTATTTCATTTTTCAAAATCTGCTTTCAAAATACACGGTTAATTTAACAATCGTCCGATGTGCGGTTGGTCTGGGTTCGATCCCCGTCGATGGGCCTATTGGGTTATTTTTCGTTCCAGCCAGTGCAACATGACTGATATATCAAAGGCCTTGGTATGTGTTATCCTATAGTCTATGGAATGGTGTACATAAAAGTTCCCTTGCTACTATTGGAAAGGTGTAACGGGTTTCCTCTCCAAGACTATTTGTCAAAATTATCAATTGTTTTATATCCAATAATCGATACTCTAGTGGTATGGTTAAACAAAACAAACGTTAACTCTTTTTTTCAAAATACTCTAATTAGTGTTTCAGAGAATATTCTCGCTGTTTTTTAATTTTGGATCCTCTGATATACATTGACTTTGAGGTAAATATGAAAATACGTCTAACAGTTTTGAGAAGCTTATATTAAAAAGTGCAGAATGATCGCGTCTAAATGCGGCTTTGTATTTTCAATATATTAATCATTATATATATATTATGCTCTCGACCCATTGCGGATTTTTAGTTTCAATATTAATAATTATAGTTTATGCCTCTTCCCCGCAATCCAAAATATTCTTTGATGAGCCTGAATGGCACGGAATTGATTACAGCTGGGGGGGGGGGGGGGGGGGAGGGGGGGGGGGGGGGGGGGGGGAGGGGGGGGGCCTTGGGGGGAAGGGGTGAGGCGGGATGGTAGGGTTTTGGGGTTTTTTATAGGCTTTTACTGTGTTTTTTTTTTTTTTTTTTTTTTTTTTTTGTTTTTTTTTTTTTTTTTGGGGGGTTTGGAAGTGTGGAGCAAATATAATAACGGATTTGGAAACAGCTATTAATTTGGAGAACGCAAATACATTTTTTATATATAAAAAGTTATCAACACTCCACCTTCTATGAAAAAGATATTATTAACATTTATCTCAATTTGTGTAATTTAGCAGTCTTTTTCATTGTCATGTCAGTAAACGTAATCAAAATTAATGCATGAAATAGTTTCATATTTCTTTCGTCTTTGTTTTGTAAACGTGGTTTATATTTATTACTTTGTACGATTGATAGTTCCATTTTTTGTTTTGTTAATTCCTGATATCATTTAATTTAGTCGCAGAATCATAGTAGAGCTCAGGTACGGTAGATGTTCAATTAGTATTGCATTCTTTGACATTACGTGTTTATACAATTGAGTGAAATGAACAGAAAGAAAATAGTATGGTTTTTGTTTCAAATTTACAATGTTCATTTACAGTTCTATATACATGTATATATATATACTACTCAAAAGAATTTAAGGGTCAGACGATATTTTCGACATTATTTTCTGAATGTCAATTATATTAGCTAGACCATAATGTCACGCATGGTATTGTTCCATTTTGACGAAAGTGGGTCTAAGCAACCCATAAATGAATTAAAATCCACTGTCATTGACACTGTCGACTAGTTCTAATGGCGAAAACATGCTTACATTTGCACGTAAATTAGCGCGAAAGCGAAAGGTCTGCTAAGTGCCCATAACTTGCTTTTTCACAAAGCACTTCATTTGCACGTTTTGCACGTGTATTCCATGTTCCCAATGCTGAATTTCCGTATAATTGGAGCTTGCGTTCGTGTACGGTGCACACTCCAAATTCGACAATGGTACGACTTCAACTGACTATCGAAGATCGAGGAAGGGCTATTGCTTGGCTTCAGGATGGCAATACGCAAAGAAATGTTGCTCTGAGACTTGGTGTCAGTCAGAGTGTCGTTGGCCGACTGTAGCAACGGTACCAAGCAACGAATTCTGTTCGAAATCATCCACGTTCGGGAAGACCCCGAAGCACTACAAATAGAGAGGACCGCTACATCACCAATATGGCTCTACGTCAACGCACAACCACTGCACGCCGATTACGTGACAATCTGCGGACTGCGACGGGAACTCGAGTGTCTGATCAAACCATACGCAATCGTCTGAGAGCCAATAATCTACGCTGCCGTCGCCAGGCTGTTCGACCACCACTCCTACCACGTCACAGAACGGCCAGATGTCACTGGTGTACGTTTCATCTGCGGTGGCAACGTGTTCAGTGGGGTCGAGTGATGTTCACTGATGAGTCCAGGTTTAGTCTCCAGTTCAACGACGGTCGGGTTCGTGTCTACAGACGTCCTGGGGAGCGCTTCGCTGACGTTAATGTTAGACAACGTCACCGGTTCGGTGGTGGCAGCGTCATGGTGTGGGGCGGCATCTCTATCCACCACAGGACCCCCCTCTATGTGGTGGATGGCAATCTGAATGGAATCCGCTATCTGAATGAGATTATCCGGCCGTTGGTTCTCCCAGGCCTTCAGCAGATTGGCGGCGGGGCAGTTCTGCAGGATGACAATGCCAGACCCCACCGCGCCAGGGTGGTAACGGACTTTCTCAGACGACAAGGTATCGCCAGGATGGATTGGCCAGCATATTCGCCTGACTTGGCCCCAATAGAGGGCGCCTGGGACGAATTAGGCAGGAGAGTTCGGGATAACCATGCCCCTCCGGCCAACCTTCATGATCTGGGTCAACTTCTTATGGCAGAGTGGCAGGCCATTCCCCAAGAGTTCTTCAGACGTCTGATCAACAGCATGAGGCAACGATGTGTCGAGTGTATTCGCGCCAGGGGTGGATTCACACACTATTAAACGAATGTTCTAATGTGTAAAATCCATGTTTGACAACCTTCAACTTTGACAGCATGTCATGTGACTTTCTTGTATACAGTGACGTTTATTTGTGTTTTTTTGTAAATATGGAACAATAAATTAAATTTTTGGTGTAGTTTACATCATCAATCTAATACACTCTGAAACTTATTTGGTTATAAATTTTTGACCCTTAAATTCTTTTGAGTAGTATATATATAATATATAATTTAGCAGCATGTATATATATATATATATATATATATATATATATATATATATATATATATATATATATATATATATATATACATACACAGTCAAACCTGTCTTAAGCGGTCACACAAGGGAGTAGATAAAAGTGGCCGCTTAAGACAGGTGAACGCTGATTACAGGTTGCCACATATATAGTCTTTAAAACATTTGTTATTGTTTCTTGTTTTACCGTCTGTACTGCTAATCAACGGATGTGTGCTTCACAGTTGACTATAAATCAACTTAAGACATGTCTCCGTCATCAAAAATGCTAATGGCATCTATCAAATTAACCGTTCTCAACAAGTTTGTTTTCTTTTTCTATTTAATTATTTAATTCCTACTTCATGCGGTGTATTGTCATAGTAAGTGAATATACATATGTCAGTTCGTAGCCTGCCCAGAGGCAATTAGATGCATTGCAGAGTCATATTTTCTTAATTGTTACACAGTAGAGATGAGGGGATAGAAGGTGTGAAGATCGGTTATTTGCTGCACCTTATCGCTGTGCATCTACATTATAAATCGTTTGGGAGGGAAACAAGTGGCCGCTTAAGGCAGGTGACCGCTGATTACAGGTGGCCCCTAGGACAGGTTTGACTATATGTATATATATTTATTTATATTTATATATTTGAGATTATATGATAAAGAGATTATTACCCTCGTGTGTTTCGGTATTGTCAATATCATATAATTAGGAATAAAAAATAATGTATTATGCTCGCATAATACAATTTTTTATTCTTAATATATGATATTGACAAATACCGGAAAACACTCTGGTAATAACATATATATATATATATATATATATATATATATATATATATATATATATATATATATATAATATATATATATATATATATTATACCTTTAAATAATATAATTTTGTTATTTGAATTATTTTTATTAATTTATTATTATTATTATTATTATTATTATTATCATCATTATTACTTTTCTTCTTTCGAACTTTATAGTTTATAAGGTAAAACCAGAAGACGCGTTATTCAGTAGATCTAACTATCAATGAGCTATATTCGGCGCCACGGTCTCACAGACTCGAGTAACTGTGGGACATGTCAGTATCGCCAGTACTGCTTTCTTATTGGCTCGCGCTGCGCATTCTGTGTTCCGTTCGTCAGATTTGATGAGTGACAACAGGCGCGCGCATATCAATCAGTGAGCTCATTAACTTCCGGTGGGAGTTACACGCGTTACAATCGACTTTATAAACCCGATACTTTGAAAAACGCATACTTCTGTCGAGAATGACGACTGCCACGAATGACAAAAACAAACAATTGTACATTTTATGGAGCGGTTATAGAATCTGTCCGCCACTAATCCTTTTGTAAAAAGAGGGATTTTTTGGTGGGGATTCTTAAAAAAAGTGGGGCATGGGTTTTTGCGGGGGAAAAAGAAAGAAAATAAAATTATTTATTTAGAAAGAAAGAAAAAAATATATATATATATATGGACATCAAGACTTATGGGGGGGGCAGCCCCCCCCCCCCCCCAGCCCCCCTTGCTAACCCTAATCACTCTGTAGCCGTGTAGGCTATCAACACTCCTCTGTAACAATCGACCGACAAAGTTCCTAAATTAAAATAAAGTAAAACAGAAAATCACTCGACCCTATGTTCCTAAAACAAACTAAACCCTAACCGTTCCTGAAATAAAACACAAAATAACGCAAAGTTCCTAAAATAAAATAAAATAGAAATTAATATTGGCTTTATTTTAGTAATCGTCAGAGTAGTTAAAATTATCGAAAATTACATATTCGTTATTTAGTGTATAGTAAATGGTTGTATTTAGGTGGCGGACATATTCTATAACCGTACCCATTTTATATACATCGTTTTGCGTTTTACATGTTAAAATTAAAGAAAATTAAAGGAACTATCTTGTGTTTGTAGCCCTTTGTACCATTGTTTCGACTAATACTAGTTCACACAATTGGAAATATACTTACATGTTCTTGTTTAGAATAACAGATGAGGAAAGATATATTTGGTACGAAAAATGTGATTTTGATTCCATCTGAACTTGTGTTGAATTTGTTTTGCGAGATACTGAATTCTAAATTTTAATTACACCTATTTGTGATATTTGTATTTCTTGCACAGCTCTTTATACTGTGTTTTAATTTAACCTTTGACTTTTTATATTGATGTTGATCGTCGATTTATTGATTTACTTATCATTGTTTGATATCCAATAACCGATGTATTTTTCGAGCATTAATATTTTTCATTCATTCATTCATTCATTCAATTATTCATTTATTCATTCATTCATTCATTCTTGTCAAGAATATGAAAATCTATATATTTAACAGATGTATTTCTGGTTATCCTAATATTTGTAGTAGCTCAAAATTTATTTATACATGAAACAATTTTGTATATATCGATTTAGTTTTCCTTCTAACCATCAAAAAGTGAAAATAATATGGGCAAAAGGAATCCTAAAATGTTTCGATGCGTTGATTTAATACCTTTAAACGATTTTAAACAATTTTATTACAAATATGTATATCTTTACTTATTCTGGTAGGCTTTGTCCGGTGATAGTTTTCATTTAGTAGATTATTCTGGGAATGGCAGTCCTCTTTTGGCGGTGCAAGAGAGATGAAATCTCCAGTAAATTATCTCCTCGGGAGTGACAGTCCTCTTATAGGTGAGACACTAGATAACGATTCCTAAAATCAACCACTATTTTACCAAATATCCATTCGACTCCGCACTGTGCAGAGATACGGTCTTGACCATATATTACGGTTTTGTTGTTTGGTTTGCGTGTCAGCAGAGTATTCCACTGTTCCATGGCTATAAACTCAGGGTAGTCTGTGTAAGTAGCATGATCCATTCTGTATGCTGGGATGAATTCCTTATATTGCAATAGAATGAATGAATGTTTAACGACACCCCAGCACGAAACACATCGGCTGTGGATGTCAAACAAAGGTAGGTACATGAATAAAGTAGCTATCAAATCAATATACAAATTCTAAAGTGTATATCAATTGGAATAGTGTCTACTCTTTGTTCCTTCCAGCATTATCCTATCCGCATTTGGATTTTTCGGACCACTATACTAGGGTTCTTTTTAATGAATAGTAATGCCTTGAAAACCAATGTCTGATGTACCTGAAACAATAAATGAAACATTATTTCAATCCTGGATACTACAGTGTGTTTGTTAAAAATACTTTTACTCAGAAAAATTAAAAACATCAAATCTGAACGACAAAACCGTATTTCATTATCAAAATCGCATATATGCGCAAGTCGAAAGGATGTTTAGCAAAGTCGTGATTGTTTCCATGATCCACTATGAGGTGTGCTCGTCGTTGGGAGGACCACCACTCTCCTAGGAGATCCGTAACCGCCTGGAGGAGGACTGTCACTCCCAAGAACATACAAAAACATTCCCTAATTATTTTTTGTCTACGAAATCTGTATTGTTCTCTAAAAGAAAACTGTATTAAAGGACCGTTACCAATTATCAAACGTTGTTCAGGAGCGTACAAACTGAACGTTGTGAGAAGTGTAACGAGTGTGAACTTTTTAACACGATTTTTTTTCCATACAAATAGGTCTTCAAAAACAATTTTCTGGTTATAGGCTTTTAGGAGGGTTATGCGATAACTAAAACGATCACGAGTTGTACGCTTTTGATAATTTTAATAATTGTAAATAGCTTCTTGCCAACATATTCGGCCCGAATTTACAAAGCCTGTTTTTGAAACACATTCGTTTAAAAAAACCAGTCTCCGTAAATTCGACCCATTGTGTCATGTGTGCATTTTATTTTGTTGTGCACTATTCATTAAGAACAGAAGATGTCTTCAAAAGTAAGTGAGTTATACCTGGAAATGTATGTGTCGTTTGTAGAGCTGTAAATTACAGTATAAAGGTGTATCGTTTGTCGTGTCGTGGAGTTTAGCTTCTCATTTGTGTAATTGATCGTTTTGAAGTGAAAACGAAAAACACGTTGTTGGCAATCATGGACATAGTGTCGTTGTTTTAATATCATAGAGCGACGCGAGCTGGGATCCCACGGTGCACCGTTGTTATTGCTAACGAACAAACGCTGCGCTGTCGATGTGTGTCATACACATTCAGTACAGGTTGCCACACACACAAACAGATTCCATTGGAGACAAAGTTAACATTTTTATAAAACGTTATGAGCATTCTGGCAAGCACAACTAGCGATGGGAATATGTGGCGTGCGTGCGTGCGTGCAGTTAGATATATTATAGTACCATATTTTGGTATCATTTCTGTGAGGCGATGTATACTACTTTTTAGTATTTTTAGCTACGTTGACTGTCGCGAGTGAGACGACATTCGATGTGGCACATTCTCACTTTTTTCATCCCAATCTCTCTCTCTCTCTCTCTCTCTCTCTCTCTCTCTCTCTCTCTCTCTCTCTCTCTCTCTCTCTCTCTCTCTCTCTCTCTCTGTCAATGTGACCTGGAAGACCCAGTTTTGGTGCGAGGCAACCTATAATAGTCTGCATGTGGACAAGCGCGCGAAAATCTCTCCGCCATTAACAGCGGTCCAAATAGAAATCACACCTTGCCGTGCGCTCCCAAAATATTTAGTTTTCATTTTTCTCACCAAATGGGGTAAGCAATTGCAGAGGTCGTGGCCATATTTTGTCCATATGAACAAATAGTTTATGGCCCATTATGGTTAGATGGGGACTGCTTGACCATTGTCTTTTGAACTGCTGACCACTGAATTATGAACTTATGATCGTTTTATCAGATGCCACTCAGCACGGGAAAGGGTGGAGCACTGGTAGGGACGGAGGAATATTCAATCGAAGATACATCATACTCATACTTCAGGCGAGCTATCTAGTACTTACACCCGGTCTTTTTGTATACAAGGGGCGGGGCGTAGCCCAGTGGTAAAGCGTTCGCCTGATGCGCAGTCGGTCTGGGATCGATCCCCGTCGGTGAACCCATTGGGCTATTTCTCATACCAGCCAGTGCGCTATGACTGATATATCAAATGCCTTGGTATGTGCTATCCTGTCTGTGGGATGGTGCATATAAAAGATCCCTTGCTACCAATTGGAAAATGTAGCGGGTTTCAATAATGTGCCGGTTAAATACGTATTTGCTGACGGGTTTCTTCCTGTAATGTGTGTATTAGTGATTAAAGGGACATTCCTGAGTTTGCTGCATTGTAAAATGTTTCCTACTAATAAAATAATTCTACGATTAAAATTACATATTAAATATATTTTCTTGTTTAGAATATCAGTGTCTGTATATTCAATGTGTTTCTGGTCGTCTTAATATTTGTAAGAAGCACAAACTGGATATTTTAGGAAATAAAATGAAATTTAACCCAGTACAAATATTAAAACGATCAGAAACATGTTTGATATGCAGCCACTAATATTTCATGCAGAAAATATATTTGATATGTAATTACAATCGTTAAAAAGTCTCTGTTAGTCGATAACATCATAAACGTTGCAGCAAACTCAGGAATGTCCCTTTAATATGTTAATTTTTTATCAGTGAGCTCGAAAATTATCGATGTAAAGGTATTTAACGTCAAATATAGGATTGTTGTTGTGCTAGAGTGGGAAACGAGAGAGAGAGAGAGAGACGAGACGAGACGAGACGAGACAGAGACAAACATTTAACATCATCTTAAAACAATGTACATCATGTAGACAAAATATCGCCGTTTGAAAACATCAAATTGAACTGTTTTTATCTGCTCAAATCGAGGTCTATTTTAGAAGTAAGATATTAGTAGCTGTAATGATGCCAAATAAAACAGCTTTAATGGCAGTAAATATTATCAAAGGATTTGTTTTGGACTCAGTCTTTAGTGATATGTACACTTCACGATTTAAAGGTACTTGACCCCTTGGTAGTTCTGATGGAAACTGACAGTTTCTTGTTTAGAATATTCATTTCAGCACACCCAGTGTGTTCTTAGTCGTCCTAATGTCTGTAGAAACCGAAGGTACTGACTAAAGGCGAGGCAACACAATATGAGTGCCACGTACGAGAATAGCCGATTGTGACAAGACAACATTACGATTTCATCGGTTGCTATGCTATCGGGTATTCTCGTTCGAGGCACTCGTATCGTGTGGCGTTGCCTTTAGTGTGTCGATTTGGCAGACGCCACGTGTTTTATGAGACTGGATTGTTTAAAGTACCTTGTAAAAGTACTATATTCTACTGAATCGGCACCATGACGTCTGTTAGTCTGTTAGTGTCCAGGTGATATTTCAAATGGAGGTTAATGACGTATTATACTGAATGAATTTCTAAGTACTTATAGACTTAAAACTACATTTTACAATACTACGTGTGAAAAAAGTACTAGTATTTGAAGAAAGAAACTAGTTTTAATTTTACACGGTTTTCATTTGGGGGGGGGTACTTTTACACTGTTTTTATTGGGGGGGTAAATTGATATTCATTCATTAATTCATTAATGTACTTACCTTTCTTTAATACCCAATAGCCATTGTATGTTTTATACCTTGGCTATTGATTCATTCATTTATTTACAATGAGGGCGAGACGTAGCCCAGTGGTAAACCGCTCGCCTGATTCGCGGTCGGACTACAATCGACCCCCCGTCGGTGGGCTCATTGGGATATTTCTCGTTCTAGCCAGTGCACCACGACTTGTATATCAAAGGCCGTGGTATGTGCTATTCTGTTTGTGGGATGGTGCATATAAAAGATTCCTTGCTTAAAATGTTACGGGTTTCTTTAAGACTATAGTTCAAAATTACCAAATGTTTGACATCCGATAGTCGAGGATTAATACATGAATGTACTCTAGTGGTGTCGTTAAAGAAAACAAAACTTTTTAACTTTTCATTTAGAATGGTGCATGAAAGTCTGCACGAAGTTCATCGGGACAACACTGTGGACTCAGCCTTTTATGGTCTTTGTATTGCATGTGGGATCGCTGTCTATAGGAGGACTGACACTTTTCAGAACCATCTTTCGGAAACTGCCTTTAGAAAGACCGCAACGTCTAAGACCGGTTTGACAAATACCACCCACCCTCTTCACACACACACACACACACACACACACACACACACACACACACACCAAAAAAAATTGTATGTCGTCATTCTGACCTTTTCCACTACCGACCCTGGGGCCATGTTCACTGAGGTGTCGGTCGTTACGCCATACCAATGTCGTAAAACCATGCTAACGACAACATAACGATATAGTGAGCGAAGTTAGCCAAAGGTCCGACGTCATATACCCGTAAATAAAATGTGTTGGGTGCGTCGTTAAATAAAACATTTCCTTCCTTCCTTCGTTTTAGCCAAAGGTGTAGTTTCACCATCGTTACGTTGTCGTCTAAAGTTTGTCGTAATAAAGCAAATCCTCATGTCGTTGTGTAGTCTATAGTCTAATGCGTTTCTCGTGCAATGAATGTGCACGCAGGCAACTTTAAGAAGGTAACATACATTTTGTCGGTAATCATGGAAGAGGAACGAAAGAGAAGGCCGCAATTTACTTGCCAAGAATTAGAATCACTGGTGGATTCAGTGACAATTCACCGTTACACCATTTACGCCAAGTTCAGTGATTGTTTTACAAATAATAATAAAAAGGTGTATGGATTCGGCCACGGCCAGCGTCAACGCTGTATCGGCGGTGAAGAGAAATGTTGACGAAATTCGTTTAAGTGGCGCGATTGTGCATCAGTGGTCAAGGAACAACAACATAGACTAAAATAAAAATACAAATTGGGGGAGGCGGTCATATTAGTATCATAACACCTATAGAGGAAAAGGTTATTTCCATCTTGGGTGAAACTGCCATAGAGGGAATAACTACACGAAATTGACACCTCGTCGAGTTGTGACTCATCTGCATCTGTACGTCCACCTGAATCACAACCTCAACCTGCACCTGCACCTGCACAAAGTTGTTCAACCCTTGACTCTCCTAATAAATGTGTTAAATGTACTACTGAAACAGTTAATAGAAGCACGTCCCGCAGTAGGTCATCCAGTCCCAGAACATTAGTTGAAAAGGTATGACTTTATGGTATGACTTTATATCGTATAGTATGGTAACGACGTCCATACAGATACCTTTGAGGTCATCAACGTTTTGTCAACGAACTGTTAACGATATCGTTGGGCATAACGATAGCTTCGGGAACATGGGCCCTGGTTGGGCTGCTTGTGCTCCCTTGCACATGCCAACGCGGGCGACAACTCTCTCCCACCCCAACCCCTTTCTTTTGTTCTGGACGGATGAGCCAGAGGAAGTCGACACCTGCGCCTATGACAAGCGTCAGCTACAACAGCTTGCTCTGAATGTGCACCTGGGAGAGTCCTGAGTTTGCTGCAATTTGTAAGATGTTAATGACTAACAGAGACTTTTAAACGACTGTAATTACATATCAAATATATTTTTCTGCATACAATATTAGTAGCTGTATATTAAACGTGTTTCTGGTCGTTCTAGTATTTGTACTAGGTTAAATTTTATTTTTATTTCCTAAACAATTTGTTTTGCTTACGTATGAAATTATTTGAAGCCAAAATCCAGTTTGGGCTTCTTTCAAATATTAAGACGACCAGAAACACATTGAATATACAGTCACTGATATTGTAAACAAAAAAATATATTTAATGCGTATTTATAGACTTTTTAAAAGGTTTTATTAGTCGGAAACATCTTACAATACAGGAAATCCAGGACAGTCCCATTAAAGCCTGACCTGACCGTCATTCGGAGGCGCATAAACCAGTTTATGAAGTATTTTTCTGTGAGGTATTTTCAGTTGAGCGAGTGGTCGTGATCGTTTTCTAGACTTTTTTTTTTTTTTTTTTTTTTTTTTTTTTACGCCTTACGTTAAGTGAATGTGATATCATAGAAGACGGTAGTGCCAGTCAAATTGTTGGCGAGCGCTAGGCTGTGATCCCTCCTGAATACGACACTGATGTTCGCCAAACCACGACAAACTCGCCACAAGTGTCAATACAAAAGGTATAGTTGTAAATATCTAAAAGTGCAAACGTATTTTATTCATATTGTAGCACCTCATATAATTTAGTACATCTTTAAAATAATAATAATAATAATAATAATAATAAAATCAAGTAAATACCGTGATGGGTTAAAACATTGCCAGTTTGACACCCAATATCCAACATAATAATCTAGTAAGTTGTAACCTGACTGTGTCTGTAATACGTAACGAGGTCACCCGCCATGTACAAACACCAACAACCCAAACACAGAATCAGTTGTTTTGTTTAGTCGGCTATCTGTTATGTAATTACCACGTGAATCCCTGACAGTCAAGACCAGACGAGACACCCGCGCTTCATCTGGCTGACAACTCATAGCTTGAACTAGTGATGGGAATCGGTTGGGATTTCATCATCGATCATTGGTTATGTCATTACCACGTGAATCCCTGACAGTCAAGACCAGACGAGACACCCGCGCTTCATCTGGCTGACAACTCATAGCTTGAACTAGTGATGGGAATCGGTTGGGATTTCATCATCGATCATTGGTTATGTCATTACCACGTGAATCCCTGACAGTCAAGACCAGACGAGACACCCGCGCTTCATCTGGCTGACAACTCATAGCTTGAACTAGTGATGGGAATCGGTTGGGATTTCATCATCGATCATTGGTTATGTCATTACCACGTGAATCCCTGACAGTCAAGACCAGACGAGACACCCGCGCTTCATCTGGCTGACAACTCATAGCTTCAACTAGTGATGGGAATCGGTTGGGATTTCATCATCGATCATTGGTTATGTCATTACCACGTGAATCCCTGACAGTCAAGACCAGACGAGACACCCGCGCTTCATCTGGCTGACAACTCATAGCTTCAACTAGTGATGGGAATCGGTTGGGATTTCATCATCGATCATCGGTTATAATCGGTCAGCACCAACCGATCAACTTTCGATTACACAATCGGTTAGAATTCCATGGCCATAAGAAGACTTTGAATTATAAACACCATGTTCCGATTGTCGTGTGCACCCTACAAATGGCAAATAGTACTTTTATTAACTATTTAATGTAATGTTTCTTTATGTACACGTGAAACAAACCCAAACCACTGTATATTTCCGTCACTTTTATCATCGATTATGGATTTTTATAATCGTAAGAGCCAATCCGATCAAGTTTCGATTTTAATCGATCGTTGGAACATCACTAGCTTTAACACTGTAGAGCTTTAGAAGTGCAATATCTATTAAATCTTTATGGAGCAACCAAAAACATTAGTTTGAAAGATCGAATGTTTCGAGTTTTCGAGGTTTGAGTTTTTGATGTCTGTTATTACTAGTTTGTATAGCAATTCGACTGGGATTGGCGCTTCAGTTTGGGAGATCGAAATTTTCGACATATTGTGCGGAGGTGACGTTAAACATTCATTCAAATGAATCGATTACTAAGTTTGTAAAAACAAAAAGTGGAATTGCAATGATTGCGTCTATAAACAGTTTCAATAAACTGTAACAAAAACAATACCAAGTAAAAAGAATCACATGAGCACCTTTTAAAGTAAAAGTAAAATAAAAATGAATCTGTTGTAAATCAGTCACATAATCACTAATTCGTCAAATCAGCAAACGTTCCCTGTGAATTGTCGTAAAAGCGCAACCACAATTTAAAAAAATTGCCTTTGCAACTGTGGTGGAAAAGCCGTCAGATTTACATTTAGTAGTTCGGTTTAACTGGTTTTCACCCAAAGTGAGTTTAGCAGCTCAATAAGAACTTCAATCCACTTCTGTCCAAACTATTAACCCACTGTCCTGACCAGACAGTCCATTAGCTGAGGTATTTGCCCAAGCTGACATGCTTGAACCTCAATTGGAAATGAGCACGAAAACCAAAATAAAATATTAACCTAAAATGTAAAAAACATATACAAGAAGAAGAAATAAAAAGTGGTAAAGCTCAAATGCACTGCGGGGAAAATGTGGTAACACCTACTCAAGTCTTCTATCGACAGCACGTGGGTTTCAAGGTACCTTGTCCTGTAAAACCTAGGTACCTTGTCCTATAGAACCTAGGTACCTTGTCCTGTAAAACCTAGGTACCTTGTCCTGTAGAACCTAAGTACCTTGTCCTGTAAAACCTAGGAACCTTGTCCTATAAAACCTAGGAACCTTGTCCTATAGAACCTAGGTACCTTGTCCTGTAAAACCTAGGTACCTTGTCCTATAAAACCTAGGTACCTTGTCCTATAGAACCTAGGTACCTTGTCCTATAGAACCTAGGTACCTTGTCCTGTAGAACCTAGGTACCTTGTCCTATAGAACCTAGGTACCTTGTCCTGTAAAACCTAGGTACCTTGTCCTGTAAAATCTAGGAACCTTGTCCTGTAAAACCTAGGTACCTTGTCCTATAAAACCTAGGAACCTTGTCCTATAGAACCTAGGTACCTTGTCCTGTAAAACCTAGGTACCTTGTCCTATAAAACCTAGGTACCTTGTCCTATAGAACCTAGGTACCTTGTCCTGTAAAACCTAGGTACCTTGTCCTGTAGAACCTAGGTACCTTGTCCTATAGAACCTAGGTACCTTGTCCTGTAAAACCTAGGTACCTTGTCCTATAGAACCTACGTACCTTGTCCTGTAAAACCTAGGTACCTTGTCCTATAAAACCTAGGTACCTTGTCCTGTAAAACCTAGGTACCTTGTCCTATAGAACCTAGATACTTTGTCCTGTAAAACCTAGGTACCTTGTCCTATAGAACCTAGGTACCTTGTCCTATAGAACCTACGTACCTTGTCCTGTAAAACCTAGGTACCTTGTCCTATAAAACCTAGGTACCTTGTCCTGTAAAACCTAGGTACCTTGTCCTATAGAACCTAGATACTTTGTCCTGTAAAACCTAGGTACCTTGTCCTATAGAACCTAGGTACCTTGTCCTGTAAAACCTAGGTACCTAGTGCTATAAAACCTAGGTACCTAGTCCCATAAAATCTATGTACAATACATGTACTTCGATTGTGTGATGTTGGTTGTTTTATGTTTTAAAAGTGTAAGGCAGTGTCATGGTGCACTCGTTTTTAAGTGGCTTTAAGCTTGAACGTCCCTGGTACATGTAACATAACGTCATTTCTTCGCTCTGTCTCTCAACTCACGGCGAATGATCTTGCCACTCGCAGTCTTGGGAATTGCATCAATGACTTCCACTCCTCCTCGCAGTTTTTTGTAGGACACCATATGTTCTGGAAGAGACCAAAAAAACCCCAACAAGAACTAAGCAAACCACTAAAACAAAAACAGCCGTGCAATACACTAATAAACCAGCTGTGCAACACACTAATAAACCAGCTGTGCAACACACTTAAAAAAACCCCAGCTGTGCAACACATTAAAAACCCAGCTGTGCAACACATTAAAAACCCAGCTGTGCAACACACTCACAAACCAGTTGTGCAACACACTCACTTTCTGTAACCGTGGCCACATATTATCTGCACACACAGTCACATACTCTCGACAAACGTATTCGCATACGCTCTCAACACAAACATACTCATTCTTCACATACACGTATTTACATACTCATTGCACACAAACGTATTCATACTCACTGCACACAAACGTATCCACATATTGAGTAACTCATTCTACATACACATATCCACATAATCACTATTCACAAACTTAGCTACACACTAACTCTCCACAAACTTAGCCACATATTCAAGTTTTACAAATTTTGCCATATATTCAAATTCTACAAACGAAGCCACATATCCTACTCCCCACAAAGGTAGCCATATACTCACTCTCCATATACGTACCCACATACTCCACACAAACGTATCCACATACTACTCACTCCTCAAAAAACTATCCACATACTCACTCCACACAAACATATCCACATATTCCACATACACATATTCACTCCACACAAACGTATCCACATAATACTCACTCCTCGAAACATATCCACATACTTCACACAAACATATCCACATACTCACTCCACACAAATATATCCACATACTCACTCCACACAAATATATACACATACTCACTCCACACAAACGTATTCACATAATACTCACTCCTCAAAAAACTATCCACATACCCACTCCACACAAACATATCCACATATTCCACATACACATATTCACATACTCACTCCACACAAACATATCCACATACTCACTCCACACAAATATATACACATACTCACTCCACACAAATATATCCATATACTCACTCCACACAAACTTAACTACTCTCTGCAAACTTGGCCACATACTCACTCCGGACAAAGTGTCCCATATACTCACTTTCCACGAACTTGGCGACTTCGTCAGTGTTGACGTGTTTGCCAGACTTAGCCACGATGTAGGCTCGCGGTAACTCGCCAGACGCCTCGTCGGGAACTCCCACAACGGCACAGTCCTTGATGTCGGGGTGAGTCAGGAGCAGTGCCTCGATTTCAGCTGGGGGGACCTGAAATGCACATATCACAGTGATTTCAGTTGTACAAAGCTCCTTAAAAAGTCTTAAGTTTAGCTGGTGGAACACATAACAGTGTGTTTATTTTTATGTAGTTATTTAAGCACACAACATGGGTCGCGGAACCTTGCCATGTTATTGTGCTCAGAATGTTGAAAATGCCGAATTTGACCACTGATGCATGTCCCGGAACCCATACTCTTAACAGGTCCGATTCCTTTGGGCCCTTAAATTTACCTCCCCCGGGATATCCGACTGATAGTGCCTTCCCCCGTCCCCATTTTCACATTGAACTGACATTTGTCCCCAACCCCTCCACCCCCACCCCCCTTTCAAATACACTCCACAAGGCCTGCATGTTAACTACAGTTATACCACGCTTAGCATGTATTCCCATTGACAAAAGTGTGCAATAAATATGTAGACCCATTCTAAACCCTATATTATGTTATTCAACGTCACATGGATGTGGTACCAATCAGTTGGTCATGGTATACATGGTTATTGCATACTTTTAGGGGTTGTTTTTTAAATGAAAACAGATAAACCCTAAAAACGCCAAAAGTGCAATGGCCATGCACACCACTCGTAAATGTATGCGGTAACGTTAACAGTGGAGAAAACATTTATTGTCCATTTACAACAGACGAAAGGGAGGGACGTTGACCGGTGGTAAAAAGCGCTCGTCTGCTGCACGGTCGATATAGGATCGATTCCCGTCTGTGGGTCCTTTGGTCTAGTTCTCGTTCCAGTCAGTGCACCACGACTAGTTTATCAAAGGCCGTGGTTTGTGCTATCCTGTCTGTGGGATGGTGCATACAAAAGATCCCTTTTGATGTAGTCGATTTCCTCTTTAAGACTATATGTTAAAATTACAAAATGTTTGACATCCAATAGCCGACGATTAATACATCAATATGCTCTTGTGGTAGTGTTAAGCAAACACAAACTTCCATACTACGATATAATCCTTTGGCCGTACTAGCTAATCGAGGTCACAAAAAGGGGCGGGACGTTGCCTAATGGTAAAACGCTCGCTTGATGCGTAGTCTGCCTAGGATCGATCCCCGTCGGTGGGCCCATTGGGTTATTTCTCGTCCCAGCCAGTGCACCACGACTGGTATATGAAAGGCCGTGGCATGTGCTATCCTGTATGTGGGATGGTACATATAAAAGATCCCTTGCTACTAATGAACAAAATTAGCGGGTTTCCTCTCTATGACTGTCAAAATTACAATGTGTTTGACATCCAATAGCCGATGATGAGTAAATCAATGTGATCTAGTGGTGTCGTTAAACAAAACAAACTTTTTTAGGTCACAAAAGATGTATTATTCTCCATTTTAACTCTTAAAAACGGGGCGCTATTTCATTGGTTGGTGTTAGTATTCCGAATGTGGCGCCACACAGAGGATGAAGGCTGTTGGCGAAGACCGTGGATGGCGTCAGCACTCGTACGAATCAAAACTGTCATAAGAGGGTGAAGCGGGATTACAGCTTTAAAAATTTGTTTTAATAAAAATTCTAACCTGCCAAATCACACCGTCTTGTCGCCCACTCCCACATATCACTGGTTATAACTCTCAATGAGATATTGTTGATGCATGTCTTGAAAAGAAGTTTAAAAGTTTGTTTTGTGTAACAACACCATTTTGACAAGTAGTCTTAGAGAAGAAACCCACTACATTTTTCTATTAGTAGTAAGGGATTTTTATATGCATTACCCCCACAGACAGGACAGTACATACCATGTTCTTTGATATATCAGTCGTGGTGCACTGGATGGAATAAAAAATAGCCCAAATGAGTCCACCGACGTGGATCGATCTTATGGCTTTACCACTGTCCTGCGTCCCTCCCCAAGTAGTGTAAGTGAACACAAAGATCTACCTGAAATCCTTTGTACTTGATCAGTTCCTTCAGTCTATCAGTGACCGTGAAGTAGCCATCTTCGTCATAAAAAGCAATATCACCTGTAAATAGATATACATGTATATGCATTGTGTTTCAACAGGTTTGGACAAGAGTTTGCATCAAGCAATACCAGAGTCCCTCGTGAGTCAGTTCAGTCAACTGCTGACAAGTATTCATGAGCTGGGATTTTCTGGAGCTGCGAATAAAAAGCATCGCTGAAAGACCTGTTACCTGTCCTGGACCAGGCTCCGTGCTTATAAACCTTAAAGTTTAGACTTTAATAAAGTCCAGACTTTAACGTCATGGCAACGCCATTCAAATAGCATTACGTTAAAGTCTGGACTTCATTAAAGTCTAGACTTTAAGTTTTATAAGCACGGACCCAGTGCTTATTAAACGTTTAGAGACTAGACTCAATCTTTAATGACATCACACGCATGCAATTTGTATGGCGTTGCCATGACGATAAAGTCTCAGAATCTATTAAAGTCTTGAGTCCCAGGGCCTGTGCTTATAAACATGTTAGAGTCCAGACACAATCTCAAATGGTGTCACACGCATGCCGTTTGTATAGCGTTGTCATGGTGTTAAAGTCTCAGACTCTTATTAGCTTTGAGTCTAGACTAAAAGTTTTATAAGCACCAGTCCTGGTAGCCGAGGGGTTGAGTCCTGGCCCCGTGCTTATAAACGTTTTGAGTCTAGATTCAAAATTCTAATAGTCTGAGACTACATGGCAACGTCATACAAAATGTATGCATGTGACGTCATCAATCTAATTAAAATTAGCTCCACTATTACATGTGGATCTAACAGCAGCCCGTTGGAGCTCATGTCCAGTTGACCTTTCATTCGACCAATCAAATCCTTACTTGCAAACTCATGCCAGTGGCTTGAAAGGAATTTGAAAACATTCGGGATTATGCCGAGGGTATACGAAATGATTCAGGTGAATTACGAAGTATGCCGGAAACTAATTTCAATATAACAATTTATATAAAATTCGTTTCAAGACGGAAAACAAAACCGTGATGGTATAGCCATAAAATCTGTTTATACTATTATGCAATCCAGAGTTTATTACTGCACTTTTCCACCTGTTTTTTTTTTCAATGTTGAAATAGACAAACAAGTTCGCCTATTGCATAAATAGTTTCGACCGATATTTTTAGAATTTGTATGCTCCCGAATAACGTTATAAAAGGCGAAGTTTAATTGGTCGATATTTAAATTGTTATTTATAGATGAAATGTCACCTGGACATGGGAGTCCATGCAGTGCTGTTAGATCTACTGGTTGGTGAGACCAGTAGAGCTAATTTTAATCAGATTGGTGACGTCATTAGAGATTTCTTCTTCTTCTTCGTTCAAATTTGTGAAAATTGTCTCATACATATATTCCGATCTGAGTTATGAATTGGGCAGTTGTTTACAGGTCCTCCCTGGATCCCCAGAGCTTCTGATGTAGGTCTGTTCGATGCGGCCAGAAGTGGCTTCTCTCCGAGTTGTGTAGTGGACACTGTTGTATAATATGTTCTGGTGTTTGCAGACATGTACCACATTGACCGTCACTTGAGATTTGAGTCTAAGACTCAAAAGCTGTGTAACCACGGGCCCTAGAAAACGTGACTGAACCGTAGCTAAACACAAGTATGAAAATCAAAGTGAATAAATATATTTTACTTTGCATCAAGTGAAAGATACGACTAATACGTGTCTAATACTGCTTTCAACACAGTGTTGTACCTGTGTGTAACCAGTCATTCTTCACGGTATGTCTGGTTGCTTCTTCGTTGTCCAGGTAACCCTTCATGACCTGTGGTCCGCGAATGCACATTTCACCCGTCTGGTTTGGGCCTAGAGACACCCCAGTGGTTGGGTCAACAATCTGAAGTGACGTAGATTTATAGTTTAGTCCAAAATTCTTAAATTGTTAAAGCTGTAGGCATTTTGTGTTAAAAGTGATCAAACTAACTTTTTGACATAATTCAAGGGTGCTGATTTCTAATATTCTGTTTGCTCAGCTGAATTTTGAAGTTTTAACCAAAAAATTAACAAAACAAAATGGCGGCTATTCAAGACATTCCAAATACACATTTTGGCAATATGACATGTAGTTACTATGCTATATACTATTTGAAGGATGGATAACACATTTAAAGCATAATGCACAAGTAATAAATTCAGGAAAAAAATTATTGTCCGATTAAATTTTGAGTTATAATCACTGCTAAAAACTCAAAATGGCGGCTATAAACTTGTTCTAAATGTACCATTCCAAAATTATGACTGACACTTAAATGTTATACATTATATTCATATATCGGGCAGCCAAAAAAACAACAACCATAACCCTACTGATTATGATTTTTTTTTTTTTAAAGTATGGGAACTATAACTTTTTAAAAATGTGACGCTAGACAGTAATAAGTGCAAAGAGAGTCGCATTTTTTTTTTACTTACAATTTTGAACCTGTTGCTATTTTAACAATATTTGACCTATGGTCCTAAAATGTTCACGGAAGGAAGAAAACATTTACATGTATATAGTAATAGGTGTGAAATATCAAAATTTATGTCCTCATACTTTTATACAATTCCATGTCGAGCAGGGTTATCTTTTCTGGGCCATACGATATACATTTTGTTATTTTAACGTCCTAACAGTTATCTATACTCTGAAAATAAAATGCCAAAATAAACACATCAATCAACCATTTTATATGATCTGATGACATAATGTGTATACTGTTTATTATAACACCACCAGAATAGTGACCTTTGTCATTTTTCATATTTTAAAAAAACAACTAAAAACCCAAACAAACTGAGCCTAAACTCTATTAACGTGCACATATCCGACAAGAGGTTCGGGCACGTCAATATCTCAAGCCCCGTGTCTGGCATGACTAGTGGCCTGTTGTGGGACAGAATAACAAACTACTATTTCAGAATAATTAAGTTAACTTTCTAATTTTCTAATTTTTCAATGTTTGAGAGAGAGAGAGAGAGAGAGAGAGAGAGAGAGAGAGAGAGAGAGAGAGAGAGAGAGAGAGAGAGAGAGAGAGAGAGAGAGAGACAGACAGAGAGAGACAGAGACAGAGAGACCGACAGACAGACAGACAGACAGACAGACACAGAGACACATAGAGAGCAGAGATAAACAATGCCAGAACAGCAGCATCAAATATTTTATGTACACTTCCCACAGACAGGACAGCGAATAGAACGACGTTTGCTGTTGCAATGGGCTTCCAGTTTTGTTGACGGAAAGAAATGTTTTATTTAACGACGCACTCAACACATTTTATTTATATGGCATCGGACATATGGTTAAGGACCACACAGATAATGAGATAGGAAACCTGCTGTCGCCACGTGATTGGCTACTCTTTTCGATTAGCAGCAAGGGATATTTTATATGCACCATCCCACAGACAGGATAGTACATACCACGGCCTTTGAATTAAATCAGTTGTGGAGCACTGGCTGGAACGAGAAATAGCCCCATCGATCTCAAGTATCGAGTGAGCGCTTTACCACTGAGCTACGTCCCGCTCCCTCCAGTTTTGTGGAAGACCTGGTTGGCCGAGTTGTTAAGGTCGCGGACTGTCAAATGCCATGCGAATCGGAAAGGAAAGGAATGTTTTATTTAACGACGCACTCAACACATTTTATTTACGGTTATATGGCGTCAGACATATGGTTAAGGACCACACAGATTTGGAGAGGAAACCCGCTGTCGCCACATAGGCTACTCTTTTACGACAGGCAGCAAGGGATCTTTTATTTGCGCTTCCCACAGGCAGGATAGCACAAACCATGGCCTTTGTTGAACCAGTTATGGATCACTGGTCGGTGCAAGTGGTTTACACCTACCCATTGAGCCTTGCGGAGCACTCACTCAGGGTTTGGAGTCGGTATCTGAATTAAAAATCCCATGACTCGACTGGGATCCGAACCCAGTACCTACCAGCCTGTAGACCGATGGCCTGCCACGACGCCACCGAGGCCGGTCAGTAGGTTCGAATCCTGCCAACTGACACATTGTGTGTTTACAAATTTTATATAACAGTCGTGGGGCACTGGTTGGGATATGGAAAATAAAAACTAATTCCCCTGACGGTGATCGATCCAATGACACATTGGATCTCAGACGAGCGATCTACTATTGAGCTATATCCTTTGCCAAGAGTATGATGACGTCACAATAATCAATGGCGTGTGCTGATATCACAATATTCAATGAAGTGTGCGGGCTGCCAGAATGATTTAAAAAAAAAGAAGAAAAAAACCACATAAAAAAAACCCCAACTCAAAACATGGTATAGTCTTTGAGTTAAACAAACTGATGCCTTAAAGAATCTAACCTAACAACAAAATAAGTTTGTTTTGTTTAACGACACCGCTAGAGCACATTGATAATCATCGACTACTGGATGTCAAACTTAGTCTTAGAGAGGAAACCCGCTACATTAGTAACAAGGGATCTTTTACATGCACCATGCCACTGGCAGGATAGCACATACCACGGGTTTCGATATACCAGTTGTGGTGCACTGGCTGGGACGAGAAATAGTCCAAGATCCCAAACCGACCGCGCACTGAGCTAGTCCCGCCCCTCCAACCTAACCACAAAACCATCAACGGATTTAAGTTGATATTTCTACACAAATCAGAATACAATGAATGTTTTGACAACGTCATGACTGCTCCAGTTGATGACTAGTGGCGTCTATGGGATGACTGCCACTTCCAATGACATTGCATTCTTTTTACTTCGCCTGTAAGAGGACTGTCATTCTCAAGACTGTTTTGACAAGTCAAAACCTGCACAAAACAGAGCTTAATGGGCATGTAGACAGTTGTGATCGTATGTGCTCACCACTTAGAGCAGGAAAACCTCACTAGACCGGGTTTGTTATGCGCTTCACGTTACATCGCATGGCCACACCAGGAACCAGCTTAATTGTTCGTGAAAGGTAGCTAACGTAAGGCGGGCATTCGTGAAAGGTATCTAACGCAGGGCGGGTATACGTCAATCTAATTAAAATTAGCTCCACTATTACATGTGGATCTAACACCAGCCAGTTGGAGCTCATGTCCACCAATCAAAACCTTACTTGCAGAATCCTGCCAGTGATTTAAAAATAATTTGAAAACATTCTAATAGTGGAGCTAATTTTAATCAGATTGGGTATACGTGAAAGGTAGCTAACGCAGGGCGGGTATTCGTGAAAGGTAGCTAACGCAAGGCGGGTATTCGTGAAAGGTAGCTAACGCAGGGCGGGTATTCGTGAAAGGTAGCTAACGCAGGGCGGGTATTCGTGAAAGGTAGCTAACGCAGGGTGGGTATTCGTGAAAGGTAGCTAACGCAAGGCGGGTATACGTGAAAGGTAGCTAACGCAGGGCGGGTATACGTTTAGGGTAGCTAACGCAGGGTGGGTATTCGTGAAAGGTAGCTAACGCAAGGCGGGTATTCGTGAAAGGTAGCTAACGCAGGGCGGGTATTCGTGAAAGGTAGCTAACGCAGGGCGGGTATTCGTGAAAGGTAGCTAACGCAGGGCGTGTATTCGTGAAAGGTAGCTAACGCAGGGCGGGTATACGTCAATCTAATTAAAATTAGCTCCACTATTACATGTGGATCTAACACCAGCCAGTGGGAGCTCATGTCCACCAATCAAAACCTTACTTGCAGAATCCTGCCAGTGATTTAAAAATAATTTGAAAACATTCTAATAGTGGAGCTAATTTTAATCAGATTGGGTATATGTGAAAGGTAGCTAACGCAGGGCGAGTATTCGTGAAAGGTAGCTAACGCAAGGCGGGTATTCGTGAAAGGTAGCTAACATAGGGCGGGTATTCGTGAAAGGTAGCTAACGCAAGGCGGGTATTCGTGAAAGGTAGCTAACGCAGGGCGGGTATTCGTGAAAGGTAGCTAACGCAGGGTGGGTATTCGTGAAAGGTAGCTAACGCAAGGCGGGTATACGTGAAAGGTAGCTAATGCAGGGCGGGTATACGTTTAAGGTAGCTAACGCAGGGCGGGTATACGTTTAAGGTAGCTAACGCAGGGCGGGTATTCGTGAAAGGTAGCTAACGCAGGGCGGGTATTCGTGAAAGGTAGCTAACGCAGGGCGGGTATTCGTGAAAGGTAGCTAACGCAGGGCGAAAATACGTGAAAGGTAGCTAACGCAGGGCGGGTATTCGTGAAAGGTAGCTAACGCAAGGCGGGTATTCGTGAAAGGTAGCTAACGCAGGGCGGGTATTCGTGAAAGGTAGCTAACGCAGGGCGGGTATTCGTGAAAGGTAGCTAACGCAGGGCGGGTATTCGTGAAAGGTAGCTAACGCAGGGTGGGTATTCGTGAAAGGTAGCTAACGCAAGGCGGGTATACGTGAAAGGTAGCTAACGCAGGGCGGGTATACGTTTAGGGTAGCTAACGCAGGGTGGGTATTCGTGAAAGGTAGCTAACGCAAGGCGGGTATTCGTGAAAGGTAGCTAACGCAGGGCGGGTATTCGTGAAAGGTAGCTAACGCAGGGCGGGTATTCGTGAAAGGTAGCTAACGCAGGGCGTGTATTCGTGAAAGGTAGCTAACGCAGGGCGGGTATACGTCAATCTAATTAAAATTAGCTCCACTATTACATGTGGATCTAACACCAGCCAGTGGGAGCTCATGTCCACCAATCAAAACCTTACTTGCAGAATCCTGCCAGTGATTTAAAAATAATTTGAAAACATTCTAATAGTGGAGCTAATTTTAATCAGATTGGGTATATGTGAAAGGTAGCTAACGCAGGGCGAGTATTCGTGAAAGGTAGCTAACGCAAGGCGGGTATTCGTGAAAGGTAGCTAACATAGGGCGGGTATTCGTGAAAGGTAGCTAACGCAAGGCGGGTATTTGTGAAAGGTAGCTAACGCAGGGCGGGTATTCGTGAAAGGTAGCTAACGCAGGGTGGGTATTCGTGAAAGGTAGCTAACGCAAGGCGGGTATACGTGAAAGGTAGCTAACGCAGGGCGGGTATACGTTTAAGGTAGCTAACGCAGGGCGGGTATACGTTTAAGGTAGCTAACGCAGGGCGGGTATTCGTGAAAGGTAGCTAACGCAGGGCGTGTATTCGTGAAAGGTAGCTAACGCAGGGCGGGTATTCGTGAAAGGTAGCTAACGCAGGGCGAAAATACGTGAAAGGTAGCTAACGCAGGGCGGGTATTCGTGAAAGGTAGCTAACGCAAGGCGGGTATTCGTGAAAGGTAGCTAACGCAGGGCGGGTATTCGTGAAAGGTAGCTAACGCAGGGTGGGTATTCGTGAAAGGTAGCTATCGCAGGGCGTGTATTCGTGAAAGGTAGCTAACGCAGGGCGAGAATACGTGAAAGGTAGCTAACGTAGGGCGGGTATTCGTGAAAGGTATCTAACGCGTATTCGTGAAAGGTATCTAACGCAGGGCGGGTATTCGTGAAAGGTAGCTAACGCAGGGCGGGTATTCGTGAAAGGTAGCTACCGCAGGGCGAGTATACGTGAAAGGTAGCTAACGCAGGGTGGGTATTCGTGAAAGGTAGCTAACGCAGGGCGGGTATTCGTGAAAGGTAGCTAACGCAGGGTGGGTATTCGTGAAAGGTAGCTAACGCAAGGCGGGTATACGTGAAAGGTAGCTAACGCAGGGCGGGTATACGTTTAAGGTAGCTAACGCAGGGCGGGTATACGTTTAAGGTAGCTAACGCAGGGCGGGTATTCGTGAAAGGTAGCTAACGCAGGGCGGGTATTCGTGAAAGGTAGCTAACGCAGGGCGGGTATTCGTGAAAGGTAGCTAACGCAGGGCGAAAATACGTGAAAGGTAGCTAACGCAGGGCGGGTATTCGTGAAAGGTAGCTAACGCAAGGCGGGTATTCGTGAAAGGTAGCTAACGCAGGGCGGGTATTCGTGAAAGGTAGCTAACGCAGGGTGGGTATTCGTGAAAGGTAGCTATCGCAGGGCGTGTATTCGTGAAAGGTAGCTAACGCAGGGCGAGAATACGTGAAAGGTAGCTAACGTAGGGCGGGTATTCGTGAAAGGTATCTAACGCGTATTCGTGAAAGGTATCTAACGCAGGGCGGGTATTCGTGAAAGGTAGCTAACGCAGGGCGGGTATTCGTGAAAGGTAGCTACCGCAGGGCGAGTATACGTGAAAGGTAGCTAACGCAGGGTGGGTATACGTGAAAGGTAGCTAACGCAGGGCGGGTATACGTGAAAGACAGCTAACGCAGGGCGGGTATACGTGAAAGGTAGCTAACGCAGGGCGGGTATACGTGAAAGGTAGCTAACGCAAGGCGGGTATACGTGAAAGGTAGCTAACGTAAGAGCGGGTATACGTGAAAGGTAGCTAACGCAGGGCGGGTATACGTGAAAGGTAGCTAACGCAGGGCGGGTATACGTGAAAGGTAGCTAACGCAGGGCGGGTATACGTGAAAGGTAGCTAACGCAGGGCGGGTATACGTGAAAGGTAGCTAACGCAGGGCGGGTATTCGTGAAAGGTAGCTAACGAAGGGCGGGTATTCGTGAAAGGTAGCTAACGCAGGGCGGGTATACGTGAAAGGTAGCTAACGCAGGGCGGGTATTCGTGAAAGGTAGCTAACGAAGGGCGGGTATTCGTGAAAGGTAGCTAACGCAGGGCGGGTATACGTGAAAGGTAGCTAACGCAGGGCGGGTATTCGTGAAAGGTAGCTAACGAAGGGCGGGTATTCGTGAAAGGTAGCTAACGCAGGGCGGGTATACGTGAAAGGTAGCTAACGCAGGGCGGGTATTCGTGAAAGGTAGCTAACGAAGGGTGGGTAAGTTGAGCACATCCTGCTCTCGGACTTACCTTTCCGTCCGTGTTAGATAACAGCTGTCCAATAGTTCCATGTTTCGGAGGGACCTTGTCAAAATGAGTTGCTGGTGAGGTCTCGGTCAACCCATAGGCTGCAATAATAAAACATATATATATTACCTTTTAGATAAATTTCATGTGTTTTGATTGGTCAATAGCTAATGCATACCACAAGTACATCGTCTCATTTGCTGGAAAATAGTTGTTGGAAATGGGTCATTCTACAGAAAGCATCACTTTTCAACATACAAATTCAAGATAAAACAATTAAAAAATATAACGTTTTATTGTTAACGTTTGGAAACTAGATGAACAAAAATACATAAAATGATATCTGGCCACGCTGAACTGTAATCGGCCTGCACGTGCAGACACATGTGTCCTTAATAACATATTTAGAATAACTTTTGCATTAAAAAGTATCCAAGGGTGTAATTTTGCATTTCCACACAGATAGTCTATATTATATTATATATATATACATATATATATATATATATATATATATATATATATATATATATATATATATATATATATATATATATATATATATATATATAATGCAATCATGCTTTCTATTGACCTGATATCCCCTACCTGATAATTCGAATTAATTCATCATGCGCGCAACTCATTTTCTAGTGACAGGAAAACACTTCCTAGTTGCGCGCATGATGAATGTTTGCTCACTTTTCAGGTAGTTCGTTTTGTCATTTTTCAAACATCCATTTACAGCAATAATTGCTGAACTGCATAAATAAATATAACATTTACACTTCCTGTTATTTTTCAATTCCCCATTATTCGCTCCCATTCGGAACTAGCCAGCGTTTTTAATTAAACATTTTGAAACAAAACCGCAAGTAGCTTCCTCCAAAGAATGTTTACATTGGGAACAGCGTCTGACGTCAGTTACTAGCAGCTGGATGATGTAGATCTTCTGGTCACACATAAACTTGAATTTATTTTCACAGAAAAAGGTACAACAATTGTAATGTGACACAACAGACTTTGATATATAATCAAAGTATTTTATTTAAAATGTGGAAACACATAACTTTTAGGCTGGCTATGCCATTCCCAAGATGTTTTTGGGCACCTGGTTTTGTCCGACTTCCGGAAGTAGTTTCTACACGATAAAACTAATAGTTTCTATACCGCTTTTCACTGAAATATAATTGGAAATATAATTGGAAAGGGGTTGCATGATAAAAAAAATATATATCAGGTTACTACGTTTTGATATCGTGGTTATTTCGCTCTGTTCGATAAGGGTGTAACAGGCTCGCTGATACTCGCCTGTTACACCGTTATCTAAATCTCGCCAAATAACCACGATATCACAATGTAGTGACCTGATATTTTATATAATGCATACCACAAGTATATCGTGTCATTTGCGGGAAAATACAGGATTTTCGGGAAAATACAGACTTTGCCGAGGTATACGAAATGTCACGTGACTTGCTCGACTGGTTGTACGAAAATGCAAATACAAATACAAATACAAATACACACACACACACACACACACACACACACACACACACACACACACACACACAAACAACAACAACAACAAAGTGTAAAATGTAAAGGTTGTAACAATAGGCTTTTTAAAGGGACATTCCCGAGTTTGCTGCATTGTAAGATGTTTCCGACTAATAAAATATTTCTACGATTAAACTTACATATTAAATATATTTTCTTGTTTAGAATATCAGTGTCTGTATATTCAATATGTTTCTGGTCGTTTTAATATTTGTAAGAAATCCAAATTGGATTTTGTCTTCAAAACATTTCGTACGTACGAAAAACAAAATCTGTTTTAAGAAAAAAAAAAGAAATTTAACCTAATACAAATATTAGAACGATCAGAAACACGTTTAATATACAGCCACTAATATTTTATGCAGAAAAATATATTTGATATGTAATTACAATCGTTACAAAGTCTCTGTTAGTCAATAACATCTTAAAAATTGCAGCAAACTCAGAAATGTCCCTTTAAGATAGGATTTTTTTTAAAGTGGTCACTAGAGGTTTGACCGAGTATTAGTACATGTATGTGTTCATATAACGGCAAACGTATTATATGTACAGGAAAGGAAGGAGCAAAGAAGGAAGGCAGAAGGAAGTGATACAATGAAGGAAAAGGAAGAAGAAAACGCAGTGATCCCCGTAGTGTTAACGTAACAGCAATAACATTGGTTATAAAGTAGAGCAACAGGCCTCTGAAAATTGCGAGATCGATAGTTTCGTTCGCGCGTCGGTCGCGTAAGTATAGTTTTCGTTTCGCGCATTGAATTTATGACATCATTTACATGTTCATGATGGGTTACGTAAAAACGAAATGTAGTTAAACAAAACAAACACTTTTTTTCCTTTTTTTAAACGAAATGGGATACCTGAATTTGTTTCTGCGTAACCCATAAATGGTTTACGCACATTTTCAATTCTCAGAGGCCTGTACAAACAGGCGACCTTCACCTTGAATGATTGGTGCGTTGCACTTCTTTTCCAACTCCGCAGTGACTCCCTTCCCTAACGGTGCGGCACCGCAGAGGATCCCGGTCACGTGTGTCAGTTCAGAAGGGCCCACTTTGGGTTCTTTGGCCAAAAACACGATTAGCGGTGGCACAAGCTGCAGCTGGGTAATCTGTGTGATTGATAAATAGACAGAACCACATAATACCAGTTGTTTTGCCACGTTATTCATTGCACTCGTGGTACCCCACATATCAATATCAATATGGAGGTGACTCCACCTACACACACAGATAGGAGTGTGCACGTGCTGTTTCGTCATTAAGCTATTATTCGTTTTGGTTATAATAAACGTGTGAGACCGCGACAACTTTGGACATGTAACTGAATTCGTCTGAGTTTTCAAGTATATGCTATAAGATTGACTGTTTATAGCCGCCGCCATAATGCAACTGTAATGACCACAAACCACAATTAATTACCCTATATGTGTCTATATAGCGTTAGTGGCTATAACATTTTTATTAATATCAGCAGGCCCATGGATTTTTGTATGTACCTTTGCCTGCCTGGGGGAAACATACCCTGAAAAGGACAACCCCTGTTGTCCAGCTCTTTATCCAGGGATATTGGTTTAAACAAACACACCCACTAAATCTGGCCGGAGTACACCGATTTTACACAAAAAGCTCTACTTTTACATGAGCCGGAATTACCACAAACAAGTCTTCAACGTCAACAAATTACACATGTTTACAAATTATATGATCTCCCCTGTCAGCTTCGGTCAAATAGTTGCCACTTCAAAGCTGTTTGCCATGAAATAATCACATTCAAACAGCAGACTACATGTACGGACAAATTTCCGGATTTTTGACAACCAAATGGGAAGATAACTGTGATCTGTAGCCTGTCAGTCCATTTCCTCCCAAATTGGCCCACACTAATGCACTCCAATGATATACATATTAAAGCAATGCTCAGTAAGTATCGGGATGTCACCTTTAAAATGAGAGTATATAGAGGCTGTGTTAAAACACCTACCACAGTGCCTTGCCATGGCCAATTTTAGCAATGGAAACTTGTGGGACACCAACTTCAAAATGTAATAACTTTATCAAATGTTGGAATTTCTTCATACAATAGACAGCTATTTTTCTTCTACATGTGTTCTATCTACACAGTGTTGTCTTGAAAAGATTTTGAAATATTTAAAGAAAAAAATCAATCATTAGATTTTACTTCATTTTTAATGAAATACTAAACTTAAATTCAAATTTTTGAAAAAAAATTAACATCTGTATCTGTAAAATTTTGTAAATGGGAAGATAATTGTGAACTGTGGCCAAATACTTTGACGTGAATGGCGACCGTAACAGTTGATCGGAAATTGCGACTATACGATTCAGGATTGGGACTGACACACCGGAAGAAAGTTTTTTTTTATGATTAAAGGCGATTAAAATGTCTTATGTTTTAACCACTTGTTTGTTGATAATTCGATTACATTTTACTTGGTGTACAACTTATTATTGTAACTTTAATTACCTATATATTCCTAAACAACGAATTATCTTTAATGCTGGGTGTTCTTAAACGTCATAGACGTCACCCACTTCCGCCGTATACTAGTTTAACTAAAACCGTTTTCGTTCACACTTACATTTTAAACCGTTTTAGTTATACATGTACCAGTTTAACAAAACCACATACTGTTCTAGCTACTAGTCGTTTCTGGCGATTTGCCGAACAAATTGCATATGCATGTATTTTCTCGTGGTATTTTTGTGTCATTAAACATTCATTCATTCATTCATTCATATTTTGTCATTCTTTCTATCATGGGCGGGACGTAGCCCAGTGGCAAAACGCTCGCTTGATGCGCTGTCGGTCTAGGATCGATCCCCGTCGGTGGGCCTTGGGCTATTTCTCGCTCTAGCCAGTGCACCACGACTGGTATATCAAAGGCCATGGTATGTGCTATCCTGTCTGTGGGATGGTGCATATAAAAGATCCCCGGCTGCTAATCGAAAAGAGTAGCCTATGAAGTGGCGACAGCGAGTTTCCTCTCTCAATATCTGTGTGGTCTTTAACCATGTCTGACGCCATATACTCGTAATTAAAATGTGTTGAGTGCGTCATTAAATGAAACATTTCTTCCTTCCTTCCTTCCTTCCTTCCTTCCTTCCTTCTATCATGTTCCAAATATATGGTATATTTATATCCAAATTGTATTAAAGACATTTTACACTGAGCAAAATATATTGTGAATTTGACTATACATTCGGTGATTCATTCCGGGTTTTTTAAATCGTTCAATGTTTCAATTCTGAATAGCTGAGAAAACATGCAATACAGAAAATTGCAAATATGGACAACAGTGGTTTGCTATATTATCTGTTGTTACCATCGTTTTTAGTAGATTAGGATTTAAAGATGCACTCAACACATTTAATTTACGTTTATATGGCGTCAGACATATAGTTAAGGACCACACAGATACTGAGAGAGGAAACCCGCTGTCGCCACTTCATGGGCTACTCTTTTCGATTAGCAGCAAGGGACCTTTTATATGCACTATTCCACAGACAGGATAGTACATACCACGGCCTAATTTGTTTTATAATACCTCATTGTAAACATAACATATCCATTAACATATCCATTAAAGTGAGGTTCGAGATTTAGCTCATTGGTAGAGCAACCGTCAGAGGTGCTTTGGTCGCAGGATTAAACCCCCTTGGTGGACCCATTCTGTAGTACTGTGCCAAAGGCCGTGGTATGTCCTGTCTTGTCTGTGGGAAAGTGCATTTAGAAAATCTGTTGCTAATTATGGAAGAATGTAGCGGGTTCTCTCTAAGACAATTATGTTTGACATCTAGACAGTTAGTGTCAGTTAGACAGTTGAGGTGTGAACCCAGGACAGCGTGCTTGAACCTTAATTGGATATAAGCACCAAAATAAGTATAAACGAAATGAAATGTGGTTTATTCACAAATTGCGTCATTGTCCTACCTTGTGCTTCTGTAGGGCGTTTATAAATTGTGGCGGGACAAAACTCGGCAAGGTCACCATGGTAACGCCTTGGAACAAAGTGACATAAAGCGACGCGACCATTCCGTAGATGTGAAACGTCGGCAGAATTACTAGCAGCCGATCCTTCCCAGCTTCCATGGGCAAAGCAGGACTGAAAAAACCAACAGCATTACCTCCTGTGATAACACAAAATCTGTAGATTTATTTTATTTTTTTTAATCAAAATTATACTGGGTTGATCTAATTAACCTGAATTTTAGTGAGCGGAAATGTTCGCCGGAAACATAATTGATATAAAAAGTGACAGAATTTTCCTAGTGGTTACAGGCGAGTGTGCATGGGGAGGGGGTTCCGGCGGGGTTTTCGGGGGTCGAAACAATATAGGTCGTGTGACATAAGCCCGACTCGACTGGAGTATTTCAGAGTAGTTTTCAGTAAACATACTCTTCAAATTATTTGTTGAAGTACAGTAAATACAAATAACTTTCAGTTTTGCGATAACAATGCAAAACTTGTATATTTAGTTTAGAAACGGGTTTTTTTAATGTGACAGAATGTAGCTAGCGTCTTACAAAAAATGAGGTTATGTATCTTGTATGACGTCATACGACAAAAGCCTTGCTAGGTTGACAATACTCGAATTGCGTACAAAAAAAAAACTAGAATAAATAATGATTTTCCGAATATTCCTGTATGATTGCAGGATAAAAGAAATAACTGGTTACTGTAAGATATCGGCTTTATTCTGCTCAGGTCGAATGGCGAATACAGGTCGACAGAGCCTCGCTGCATTCGCCATTCTAACCTTCGCAGGATAAAGCCAATATCTCAAGACAGTAACCAGTTATTCCCTATTTACAAAGGCACATGCATTATACTCGCCTTATTTGTTTGTGTTCCCTCCAAATGTATTCGTGAACACGCCAAATATGTTTGTGAACTCACCATATTGTTTGTGAACTACTATATCTGTTTGATAACTCACTAAATATGTTTGTGAACTCGCTATATATGTTTGCAATCTCACCATATCTGTTTGTGAAGTCACCAAATCCGTTTGTGAACTCACCATATCTGTTTAATATTAGTCGTGACGTTGCTGTGAGTCAGCATGACGCCTTTGGGGAGTCCAGTCGTCCCACTGGAGTAGGTCGCGTGACATAAGCCCGACTCGACTGGAGTATTTCAGAGTAGTTTTCAGTAAACATACTCTTCAAATCATTTGTTGAAGTACAGTAAATACAAATAACTTTCAGTTTTGCGATAACAATGCAAAACTTGTATATTTAATTATGAATTAGAGTTTAGAAACGTTTTTTTTAATGTGACAGAATGTAGCTAGCGTCTTACAAAAAATGAGGTTATGTATCTTGTATGACGTCATACGACAAAAGCCTTGCTAGGTTGACAATACTCGAATTGCGCACAAAAAAACCCTATAATGATTTTCCGAATATTCCTGTATGATTGCATTATAAAAGAAATAACTGGTTACTGTAAGATATCGGCTTTATTCTGCTCAGGTCGAATGGCGATACAGGTCGACAGAGCCTCGCTGCATTCGCCATTCTAACCTTCGCAGGATAAAGCCGATATCTCAAGACAGTAACCAGTTATTCCCTATTTACAAAGGCACATGCATTATACTCGCCTTATTTGTTTGTGTTCCCTCCAAATGTATTCGTGAACACGCCAAATATGTTTGTGAACTCACCATATTGTTTGTGAACTACTATATCTGTTTGATAACTCACCATATCTGTTTGTGAAGTCACCAAATCCGTTTGTGAACTCACCATATTTGTTTAATATTAGCCGTGACGTTGCTGTGAGTCAGCATGACGCCTTTGGGGAGTCCAGTCGTCCCACTGGAGTAGGGAAGAACCAAGAGATCATTCTGCGGATCAATGTCGACATTCTCTGGGAAAGACTTTCCGTCGTCTTCCAAAAGTGGAAAAAATGGCCGACAACCGTCAGATTCGCCAATCACGATTATTTCCTGTCCAAATAATTAAAACAATTAAATATCACACGAAACTGTTTGTGGACTGCTATAATACTGCTAACTGATTTGATTTACCATCTGCCACTATTGAAAATAAGTGGATGATCACTTTGTTCATGTTGTCGAGTGTTGTTTCGTTGTTGGTGTTGGGTGTGGTGTTGGTGTAAGTATTCTTGGTGTAGTCTGTCTGGTCTGTCAGGTCATCTTAATGCTGATAGAGTTTTTTATTGCTGGTGGTGGTGATGAGGATGGTAGCATTTGGTATTTTGCTTACTGTCGCGGTAGTGATGATGATGATGATGATGATGATGGTAGCAGCATTAGTGTTTGGATGATGGTATGGTAGTGATGATAGTGGTAGTAATATTGGTGTTTTGGATGATGGTATTATAGTGAAGATGATGACAGCATTGGAGTTTAGGATGATGGTATGGTAGTGATGATAGTGGTAGTAATATTGGTGTTTTGGATGATGGTATTATAGTGAAGATGATGACAGCATTGGAGTTTAGGATGATGGTATGGTAGTGATGATAGTGGTAGTAATATTGGTGTTTTGGATGATGGTATTATAGTGAAGATGATGACAGCATTGGAGTTTAGGATGATGGTAGTGATGATGATGATGTAGCAACATTAGGGTTTTGGATAATGGTATGGTAGTGATGGTGATGGTAAAAATATTGGAGTTTTGGATGATGGCATGGTGGTAGTGATGATGATGATGAAGATTGTAGCAGCATTGGAGCTTTGGATGATGGTATGGTAGTGATGATGATGATGATGATGATGATGGTGGTAGCAGCATTGGAATTTCGGATGATGGTAGTGATCGTGGTAGTAGAGGTATTTGATTGTGTTAATAGTGGTGGTGTTTTGGAGCTGGTTGCTGGTAATGGTGGTAATGGTGGTAATGTTTGTGGCAGGACTGGTTCTGTAGATTGTTGATCGAGGTCATGTTTGGGGGTTGATTGTGTTGTTCATGGTGTGGTATTTGGTGTTCGGGTTGCCATGTGTTGACGATCATACTGACGAAAAACACGTACCGGTGACGTCGGCTTACCTTCACCGTTTGAGATAGCAGATTGTTGGAGGATATGGCCTCTTTCACAGTTCCAACCAGCTCGGGAAAGCAGACAACTGAAGTTGATCCAGAATGTACCAGCTGTCTAGCCAATTCCACTAAAACACAAAAACAAAATCGTTTTATTAAACATCCGTTGGTGAGAACACCATTCGTTATGTTCGCATCTCGGCACCGGCTCCTACCTAGAGCGAGTTTGCGTACGTGTAAGACCACTACACCGATTTTTCTCAAATATATACTACTCAAAACAAGTTAAGGGTCAGTAAATATATTTCATATGTAAGTGCATTTCGCCATAATACCATTATACTGAACGCACCGGAAAATGCAGTTATGACATTGAACAAATTGTGTGCCTAATAAGTGAATTGAAAAAAAAAACACTCGTGGCACCCATGGTCCTGATACAATTAACAAAAAATAACGCGAAAATACCCCCAGTTTGTATCGAATACACGCAATAATATCATTTGTGTAGGTGGTTAATTTTCTAAACTTGAAATGCATACATGTGCATAATTCACTCACAATACAGTTAACACATTACTTTGGTACACGTTGGACACTCATTGTGCCTCGTAGGAACATGACTTTAGAAGGCAGAGGTAGGGCTCTTGCCTGGCTTCAAGACGGAAACTCACAAAGAAATGTTGCACAGAGACTTAATGTTAGTCAAAGTGTCATTTGGCGATTATTGCAGCGTTTTCAAACCGCTAATTCGCTTTAAATACGTCCCCGTTATGGTCGGCTAAGATCAACCACAAATCGCCAAGATGGGTGCATTGTTAATATGGCCCTACGACAACGTACTGCTACGGCCAGAAGCTTAAGAGACAATCTTCGAACAGCTACTAGCACGCAAGTATCAGATCAAACTATTCGTAACCGCCTATGTCAACAAAACTTACGCAGTCGATGTCAAACATTTTGACCTCCCCTCCTGTCACGCCATCGAGTCGCTCGTCGTGACTTGTGTAGACGTCATCATCGCTGGACACGTCATCAGTGGAACAGAGGTCTTTTAACTGATGAATCGCGATTCGCACTAAAGTTCAAAGCTGCCAGGATAAGAGTTTATCGCCGACAAGGTGAAAGGTTTGTTGACGTCAACATTCGATCACGTCATAGGTATGGAGGTGGTAGCGTAATGACCTGGGGAGGGATTTTTGTTTTACTATTGGAATCACCTTTACGTTGTGAATGGCAGTCTCACTAGCGTTCGGTACAGAAGTCTCACTAGCGTTCGGTATAGAAGTCTCACTAGCGTTCGTTCGGTACAGAAGTCTCACTAGCGTTCGGTACAGAAGTCTCACTAGCGTTCGTTCGGTATAGAAGTCTCACTAGCGTTCATTCGGTACAGAAGTCTCACTAGCGTTCGGTACAGAAGTCTCACTAGCGTTCGTTCGGTACAGAAGTCTCACTAGCGTTCGTTCGGTAAAGAAGTCTCACTAGCGTTCGGTACAGAAGTCTCACTAGCGTTCGTTTGGTACAGAAGTCTCACTAGCGTTCGGTACAGAAGTCTCACTAGCGTTCGGTACAGAAGTCTCACTAGCGTTCGTTCGGTACAGAAGTCTCACTAGCGCTCGGTACAGAAGTGTCACTAGCGTTCGTTCATTACAGAAGTCTCACTAGCGTTCGGTGCAAAAGTCTCACTAGCGTTCGGTACAGAAGTTTCACTAGCGTTCGGTACAGAAGTCTCACTAGCGTTCGTTCGGTACAGAAGTCTCACTAGCATTCGTTCGGTACAGAAGTCTCACTAGCGTTCGGTACAGAAGTCTCACTAGTCTCACTAGCGTTCGGTACAGAAGTCTCACTAGCGTTCGTTCGGTACAGAAGTCTCACTAGCGTTCGTTCGGTACAGAAGTCTCACTAGCGTTCGTTCGGTACAGAAGTCTCACTAGCGTTCGGTACAGAAGTCTCATTAGCGTTCGGTATAGAGATGAAATTATACGTCTTTTGGTCATTCCTGAACTGTGAACCATAGTTCCAAACTCGGTAATACAGGATGATAATGTGTGGCCGCATAGAGTTCTTACAGCAACAACAATGAGTTATATGAATGGATTGGCCAGCATATTCCCCTGACTTGGCACAGATAGAGTTGCTTGGGATGAGCACCGTACAATTCTCCAAGAATTGGAACAGACCCTCCCAGCAGAATGGCAGGCAATCTCACAGGCTTTCTTTCAGCGGTTGGTCAACAGCATGTGACGTCGTTGTGCTGAATGTCTTAACGCACGAGGTGGTTATACTCGCTACTAAACTCTACCTCACTTGTGTGACTTTTGTTTTTTCAATATGCTGACCGTTAACGAAGGTTATCAAATTGTCCACCATATTGTTAACACATTTTGTTTAAGATCCATGCACATCAATATGGTTTGTAATTAAACAAATATTTACAGAACATTTATACACAGTAATGTAACATTTTCGGTCCAATAACCTATTGATCCTTAACTTGTTTTGAGTAGTATATGTTGAAATTACCGAATGTCTGAATCCAATAGCTGATGATAAATAAATTAATGTGTTCTAGTGATCTCGTTAAACAAAACAAAACGTAGCATTCATTGTTTGATACCACATATTAATGACAATGATAACAATTTAAAGACATATGACTGGCTGCTCCTGGTGCCATACTATCTAATGATAAAAATCACAATCAAAATCGATTGCTTTGTGACGTATAAGTTAACCTAAAATGAATTTCTTTGTGACGCATAAGTGCATAAGCGCTAGGGCCGTAGTTAGAAAACAGGTATACCTTTATTTTATAGGTAGTGTTGCATGTTGAAATGGTATCTTCTAAAGTATGCTGTACCTGAGTTATACGAAGGGTTGCATGTTGAAATGGTAACTCCTAAAGTATGCTGTACCTGAGTTATACGAAGGGTTGCAAGTTGAAACGGTATCTCCTATAGTATGCTGTACCTGAGTTATACGAAGGATTGCATGTTGAAACGGTAACTCCTAAAGTATGCTGTATCTGAGTTATACGAAGGGTTGTATGTTCAAACGGTATCTCCTATAGTATGCTGTATCTGAGTTATACGAAGGACTGCAAGTTGAAACGGTATCTCCTAAAGTATGCTGCATCTGAGTTATACGAAGGGTTGCATGTTCAAACGGTATCTCCTATAGTATGCTGTATCTGAGTTATACGAAGGGTTGCAAGTTGAAACGGTAACTCCTAAAGTATGCTGTACCTGAGTTATACGAAGGGTTGCATGTTGAAACAATAACTCCTAAAGCAGCGCAGGCCATGACAACAATAGCGTATTCGGGGCAGTTAGCAATAAATATCAGAAGTCTGTCTCCCTTGCGATATCCTAACTTGTAGAGGGCGCTGCCCAACTTAATGGTGGCATCATGCAGCTGGGTATACGTATAGCTTCTTCCGGTTGGGAAATCAACCTGATCAAATAAAGCGAAGTATTGGAATGTAAATAAAGTATGAAACAACGAAGGAAAAGAAAACTTCTAGATTTGTCAAAATATATTTGTTAATGTTTACAAGGTAGAATTAATTAACTATGGCAGGCAAAGTTGATAAACTGCTGTTGTTGATGATGATGATGATGATGATGATGATGATGATGGTGGTGGTGGTGGTGGTCATGATGATGATGATGATGTTGTTGTAGTCGATGGTGGTGGTGGTGGTGGTGATGGTGTTAATGATATTTAACTGAGGTTTAAGTACATCACGGTTTTCCAGTACACTAAATTAATCTGTGTACAGATCTATGTATAGCATCGGTTAATGAATTTGTGCACACAATGACAGTCGATTTAGACATGTGGACTACCCTCACCAGATCAGGTCAGAGAGTTTTACGTGCACATTCAGAGCAAGCTGTTGTTGCGTCCGATTCACCAGATAAAAGCAGGGGACATTTATACGTACTAGCGTGATGCCGTAATCTGCGGACTTTGATTTATCAGCGGAAAGACGACACTGCAAGCAGCACTCGACCAATGTTGCCTGTCGCTTATCTATGTGCTAATCTAGCCCGACGAAACAAACATGGCATCTTATCAACCATGCACTAGGTTTGCGGTTATTTGTTTTTCATGGGTTTGGAGGGTTTTTTAGGGGAAGGGGGTTCAACTGCCCCTTTCTTCAGTTATCCTAGCTAGGTACAGTCCTCTACATGAACAGTATTTGAGATTTAAGATAGTGCGAAGAGACATTAATAATTTAGTTTAAAATATAACTATCCATGTAATTAACTTTACCATGGAAATAATATAAACATAGTAAAGAAGACAAACATACCAGAGCCGTTATGTCGCCATACTGTCTGATGGATGACAACATGAATTCTGCGAATGGTTCGTTTGGTATGGTGACAGGAGGTCGCGGACTTGAAATGTAAATGTCCGTCTGGGAACCACTTGCAAACGAGCGTTGAGAATTCCACTGAGAGGCAGAACATCTCCATAATTTCCTGCTACACCTGCGGGTCGTGTGTGTTCGCAAGACATCACTGAGACTGGTTAGCAGGCTGTGGTGATTGCTGGGTACATGGCGGAACATCAACCGTAATCCCACTGTCGCCATTTTCTTCAGGAGGCAACTGCTGTACTTTTGTTTAGGAAGCTCACTGTTGGGGTCTTATTTATAATGGATGCAAGTCCACTCAGGCTGGAAAATTATCTGAAAGATATAGATAAACTCCAAAACGATGCAGTTAGCGAGTAATCTGTAGCGATTGCGAGACTAGGTCTCGAGAGTGAAAAATGTAAGATCTTTTCTTCTTCTTCTTCTTCTTTGGTATCAAAAGCTGAGTCCATGAATGAAAGTTTGATACCTAAAGTCTGTTAAAGGTAGACTAAACTCCAGCAAGAGCCGTATGTGTTGGAAAGATGCATAACCGGACCATCAACACATACTGACACTTTAACAAATGAAAAACGCGTAATTTTAGAGTTAATAAAAAAAACATGATTATTCCTGCTAACTGGGGGCAGCCATTTTGTTTCGTTTTTATGACGTCCGGTTGTATACTATAGCTTGGGGCGAAGTGTCGTCAGCTGGCCTCAGACTAGAGTTATCCACCCATTTGGTTGTCCAAAATACGGAAACTAATGCGAGAAAATATAGTTTTCTTGTGATGTGATTAATGGCTGGGGAGCTGCTTAGTATACTGGATTGTTACACTGGGTTTGACAGGTAAGAGGATGCAGTTAGTGAATATGTGCACTTGGTTTGCACTGGATATTGCATAATGTCCCCCAGAGCACATTGAAGTTATGCAAAATTTGTGTAAAATGCAGAGAAATGGGTGTGATTCGGTCCCTTGGCCTACGTGTGTTTATTTGCATTGATATAACGCGGAAAAGAGCTGGACAACAGATGTCGTCCTTTCGAGTGTTCAATGGGCCCAGGCAGGTAATGTTTCCCGTGAAATGCTAATGGCCTGGTGAAATTAATAAAAGTGCTACAGCCACTGGGGCTACATGAGAATACATAGTGAAATTAATTGTGGTCTGAGGCCAGCTCCGTCCAACTTCTCTATGTAAACAAACGCTCTAATTTACGACAAGGCGCTTCGCTTTCATCAACCTGACTTGTAAAACAACATAAATGACTTGATAGTATAATAAACTATTTAACTAAATATATTTCAATTTGCATCAATATAACGAAATGGAGTTATGGTATGTTTTCTTTTAAAAACTCCAAAGAAAAAATGCATATTATTAGGCCTATTGGTAGGATACGTTCGAGCAAAAACGACCACTCACGGTACCCAAGTAATAAATTTTCTTTTCTTTGGGACTACGTAATTGGTCAGTTTTGTGATTTTAGATGGGGAAAGTCTACTTAATCAAGGGTTTTACAGAATTACTTACAGTAATAAAGCAGGACGGCTGATAATGTCCATTACGATTTGAGGTTATCACGCAATACCCTGTGATCTTAATAAAAGAGGCACGTCTTTTTAGTGTGTCTAGACACAGTGTCTGAGGACGGTTTAAATATACACCTGCCAATCAGGGACCACAGGTACAGGCCACGGAAAGAAAATACCAATTAACCAAGAAACACTCCGACTATTATTTCAGTACGTGGTTTAATTTATGCATAAAACATAATACAGTTATTTCAACACTTTGACAATGGTGGTTTATTTTGTATTGAAAAATAAACCACATATACACGTTGCTGTGTTACTGGGATGTATATTATTACAGAACATTGCGATGCATCCGCAAAAATCAGGTATGTTTTGTTTCTACAGTTCGAAGACTAATTCCTGACGTGACACGTTAGGTATTACGTAACCACCAGCTCGCCAGAGGGCGTATTCACTGGGATGGTACAAAATGGCTGCGCCCGTTATATATAATAGCCGTCACATTTAACCGTTTTATTAATTAACTATACGATTATACTTGTTGATATTAAGCAATAATGTGCAATATGTATCGTTGATTATGCATACCAGTCCAAAAGCCTTGCTTTAGCATTCCTTTAAAATTTGTTTTGTTTAACGATACCACTGGAGCACAATGATATATTAGCCATCGGCTATTGGATGCCTAACATATGGTAATTTTTGACAGTCATAGAGAGGAAATCTGCTAATTTTTCCATTAGTAGCAAGGGATCTTTCATGTGCACCATACTACAGACAGGATAGCACATACCACGGCCTTTGATATACCAGTCGTGGTGCACTGGCTGAAACGAGAAATGGCTCAATGGGTCCACCGATGGGGATCAATCCTAGATCGACCGCGCGTCAAGCGAGCGCTTTATCGGTGGGTTTGATACTATCTTGGATAGATTCGGTTTTAAAAGGGACAGACCCTAGTTTCAGCCTATGAAAATGCACAATAAGTTTAGTTAATCTACAAACCTGTAACACATTTGGATAAAGTTACAACTAAGTGAAACATGAGTCCGTGATTTTGAAATGGTGAAATACCCTCTAAAAATAGACTAAAACTCGACTCCATAACTGTTACTTCTCAGACGCACGTGCGTGTTTAAAAATATGAGAAATGCATTTTGTGATATTAAAAACACCAGGATGACTTCGAATGTACGGAAATGGATAATCTAAACAATACAATCTAAGTAAAGTATGATTTCAGTTATCAAAAACGGCTTTAATGGTCAAAAATGTGTCTTAGTGTTTAAAAACTAGGGTATGTCCCTTTACAGCTGTGGTAATGTTTTTATATTACACTGTGATTTTATTTTATAGAGCAACAGGTGGATGTGGTTCGGGTTATTGGTAGTTATCTTTCAAATGTTCGTTTATTATAATTCAATTTACATTAATATAGATATCGACATCTGTTCCATCATGTGCTTATGAACGTTTTAAAATGCGAACAATGCGCTAATACAAAATGGACCTAGAGCATCGATAGCATTTTAATCCGTCCCAAAAAGGCGCTGTGTTGGTGTTTAAAATAAAATACTCATTTCAAATAAACTACAAAAAAAGTAAAAGTTGTGTAATGTTGTACTGTAATGTTCGTTAATTTAAAAAAAAAAATGTTTAGCCTTGGGCTGAAATCATGTAAAACACCTTATTAGATATGGCGAATTTCATAGTTATACCACCTGTAGCCCCGGTACTACAGGTGTGTTAAAAGTTTTGTTTTGTTTAACGACACCACTATATCAGATTGATTTATTAATCATCTGCTATTAGATGTCAAACATTTGGTAAGTCTTAGAGAGGAAACCCGATACATTTTTCCATCAGTAGCAAGGGATCTTTTATATGCACCATCCCACAGACAGGATAGCACAAATCACGGCCTTTGATATACCAGTCGTGGAGCACTAGCTGGACCGAGAAATAGCCCATTGGGCCCACCGATGGGAATCGTTCAAGCGAATACAAACCCCGTCCTTGGACAAATAGTACACTATACCCTGTAATCTTCCATTAAAGTAAATAAATATCAGTTATTCCTTTATCAATCCATTAAACAACCGACGTCAAACTATTAACTGACTGTGGCACCAAGACTACTTACAACGTATTGCATGGCTTACCTGCATCACGACTTTATGGAAGGACGTTGTGCTATCACCAAAACAGACTGCAGCCCATGTTGCATGAAGAAAGTCACGTTATTGGATAGAGAATTGGATATGCCGTAATTTCTAACAAGCCGAGGGCGTTTGCTTGTGAGACAGGCTGAACACAAGTGCACACGGTAGTTTATTCGCTTTCCAAATTGCAGACAGCAATATCGGAATAGACCATGGATTCACCTACTCACATGCAATACATCCAGGTAACAGAATATATAGAGCGTTGTATCAATCAATACATTCGAGTCTGCTATTTCAAAAAGTTTGTTTTGTTTAACTATACTACTAGAGCCCGTTGATTTATTAATTAACGGCTACTGGATATTAACATTCAGTCTTAAAGAGGAAACCCGCTACATTTTCCCATCAGTAGCAAGGGATCTTCCATATGCACCATCCTACAGACAAGATAGCACATACCACTGTCTTTGATATACCAGTCGTGGCGCACTGGCTGGAACGAGAAATAGTCCAATGGGCCCACCGACGGGGATCGATCCTAAACCGACCGCGTATCACGCGAACGCTTTACCACTGGGCTAAGTCCCGCCCAAATGCTATTTCAGTTGTCTTGGCTGGCATTAGAATAAAGGACAATTATTATTAAATAACGGCGTCTATTGAAAAGAGAAATTCACATTGAGCTTCTCAACCCATGCAGTTGCCCACGACAATAGGCACTGCTTCGGAGATTGCCGTGGAGTTTTTAAATCTACGCGGCACTCTTTTGCTGTGGAATATATATATATATATTAGATTTGTGTTTTTTCGCTATTGCCATTTTCTTAACGGCAGAGGTTTTGCTACGACAAACATAATAAGTAATGGACAAACGAATGATTGATTGATTGAATATATTAATTAATTAATGTTTAAAAACAGTTCAGCATGAAAAACGCCTCGGCTATTGGGTTTCAAATTAAGGTAAGTATAGCATATGAAAAGAAAATAGAAGCAATTGATATTAAAAATTAAAACAACGTGGTACACCGTCAGTGACAGTGCTCGCACGCATAGGCGTATGGGCTCCCATTTTTTATTGGGTGGGGGGGAGGGGGGCAGGCCGATTTTTGCTCGAATTCAACGAAAATGCCCGAATCTAAATAACATTTATTCATATTAGCAATACTGTCAAACAGCTAAATAGGGTTGCAAACGAATAACTATGCATTTTTACGCGGATTACAACCAATATTGTGAGTAGAATTACGGAAATATATGGTAAAAAAGGTTCAAGCCAGCTCATTTTGCTCGAATTTACTATAATTTTTGCCCGAATTTGAAGATTTGCTCCAACAGTTGACACTGCACCTAAAACCCCTTCCCACCAACTCCCCCCCCCCCCCCCCACCGCCACCCACCCACATGTGGATGACAGAATCAAGTTTGTTCGCTACCGAAACACGTGGATGACATAATCAAGTTTGTTCGCTACCGAAACACGTCAATGACAGAATCAAGTTTGTTTGCTACCAAAACACGAGAGTGACAGAATCAAGTTTGTTCGCTATCAAAACACGTCGATGACAGAATCAACTTTGTTCGCTATCAAAACACGCGGATGACAGAATCAACTTTGTTCGCTACCGAAACACGTCAATGATGAATCAAGTTTGTTCACTACCGAAACGTGTATAACAAAATCAAGTTTGTTCGCTACCGAAACACATGGATGACAGAATCAAGTTTGTTCGCTACCGAAAGACGTCAATGATGAATCAAGTTTGTTCTACCGAAACATGTGTATGACAAAATCAAGTTTGTTCACTACCAAAACACGTGGCTGACATAATCAAGTTTGTTCGCAACTGAAACACGTGGCTGACAGAATCAAGTTTGTTCGCTACCGAAACATGTCAATGATGAATCAAGTTTGTTCTACCGAAACGTGTATGACAAAATCAAGTTTGTTCACTACCAAAACACGCGGATGACAGAATCAAGTTTGTTCGCAACTGAAACACGTGTCTGACAGAATCAAGTTTTTTCGCTACCGAAACACGTGGGTGACAGAATCAAGTTTGTTCACTACCGAAACACGTGGATGACAAAATCAAATTTGTTCACTACCGAAACACGTTGATGACCCAAATAACCTGGGTGTGGTGTCTTTGTCACGGTCTGTCACTGGTCAAATATAACGAGAAGTTCACTTAAAAAATGATATCTAGCGAAAACGAGTGTTGTATTCTCTAGTAGGCCTATATGGATGTAATCGAATCTCTCGCTTCAAATACTGGTTTCTTTATCTTGATCGTATGGATTTATAAAAATAAATATACTAAAAATTAGGCCTATACTTGCGAACTTGTTTTGTCGTAAGTACTGGAGATCTATACGAACTCATTACTTTTGTGTTACCTCTCACAGTGTATCAAAATTTGCCGTGACCGAAATGTACTTTATTCAACCGCATGCACTTTATTCGTATGACTAGCGTTCTAAAGGTACGTTTGCTTATCGTTAGATTAAAAGTGATGTTTGTCTAAAGTAAACAAATAGATTCAGACTTAGACTTAGGCCTACTCACAAGACAACTGGACAGCTGGTTATCTGCAACCAGTTGCTACTTGAATCGGTCATCTTGACATGCCAAGAAGATTGGTTGCAGGTCGAAAATAAAATTATAAATGTGTACATAACGTCAAGTGTCAGCCGCTCGGGAGTGTACGATTCTATTAATTAGGCTACTCTGTGAAAGTAGATAACCGACTAGACGTTTGCAGATGATAGCCAGAACTCCGCATAATTTAAGGCCGTTTCAGAATATATCAAGGGGGAGGGTGACAGGAATATAGCGGCAAATTGGATGGGTTTTTTGTTGTTGTTTTGTTTTTGTATACCCGCTACTCGCAAAATCAAATTTTTTATTTGAACCATGTATACATAGATAAATAACTGTGCAGAAGACCGATCAAACATGTTAAACTTACCGTATAAACGTGCCCGTGGTATTCGTGAGTAATATGTGGTAAGTGAATTGTACCACGCTTATTAGTGTAGTAAAGTTAAGGTATAAATTATACCGTATAATAGTGCAAAATATGATACGTAATGTAATTTTCCGATATTTGACTACAACTTGGTAATACATTTTCGGTATGATTTTAACTTTTCTTTGTGATAAAGTTAACCTCTTAAACAGGAAAGGTTAGTAGTTTCTAACTGCGTTTAGCATTTGGGAAAATAACATTTTTGCGCATGCGCCGTTCGACATTTTCAATTTTTAAAAACAACTACATGATAAAATATATATTTCTTAACTATGCACAATGGACGAACACTTTGTTTTATTTTTTTTAAAAGGAAAAAAATCAGTTTGTCCAGCGTTCTTGTCCGGTCCGCGTTTTACCAACGGTTCCACAGGGAACACCTTTTTTCATACTATGAAATTTACTACATGCTATTTATTTCTGAGCCGATTGTTTTATAAATTGGACATAAAAATAGTATTTATTTTTTATTTCCAAAACACATTTTTCAACACACAAAAACAGGATAAAAAACACACACACTGAAATTGTAGAAGGATAGGACGGACTATAGTAGGCCTAAACTTAATGGTTTTAGGGGTTTGTAAATTTTTGTATTTAGATAGTTAGGTCTACTTGTCTGAACTTTATTGTTAATGGAAATCTTCACTAATTGTGAAGAAAAACCTCACAAATGAACGACAAGCAGACGACAACAAATCGGATGTTAATTGCGCGAACCAAGCATAACGCAGTTAGGGACGTTGAAGATATACTCTTTACATTCCAGCAAAACATTTATTTTACCCAAAGTGCCATTATGCAACTGTGATGCTGCACAAGTTCGTTTAATTTTCAAATGATCTTCAAAAATATGCAAAGCGAAGAAAACCGCATCTTATTCAAACGCATTGTCATTGGTGTTACTTATGGTCTTTGGTGTTATTCAGTACATGGTAACACCAATGACAAATAAGTGCATAATTAATTCATGCTCGCTAAAGAAACAGTTGAAAAAACTGAAAAAGTGCATGTTGTAGCAGACATACGATGTCTACAATAACATACAAAAAGTTTCTTAAAATTATTAACCATTACATAAATACGATCGTAACACCAATGACAGTGAATAAACCTACTTTCTTATTTTGACAACACATTCATGACATTTAAAGAAAACTATTCACAACTGTTCATATGTCTGATGTTTTTGGCAAATAAGTTCGATGGCCAATATCTACCGGTGGAATGTTTCATCCAGAGAGCATTTAGTTTCTTTTGTTTTCTCATAAGTATATATAGTAACACCAATGACATAAAACTCCAGGGACAAGCTTATATTGCCCACCATCTTTTGAATACGGAAAATATTTACAAGATTCCTTATTTAGAGAGTAAGTCAGCCATCAGTACGTATTATATTAAAAGTATTCAGTGTTATGTCTTCTGTTATATATTTTAACAGTGCATGTTATGTATAGTGTTATGCTAGAGACAGGTAACACCAATGACATTTTACACTAATTTCGAATACAATCTCTATCAAAGCTGATTACCAGCGAGAGAAAAAATGCTATGACAGGATGATATTATTAATAAGGTATCGTTAAAGACAACACATTTAGTTTGCTATATATAAATAAAAAAGAAATTGTGCAGGGACATAAAAGTGACAATTTCTGTAGAATGATCCATTAGTGTAGTAGAGTTAGGGTATAATAGTGCAAAATGTCACACTAACATGCCACTTTACATACAGGTTGGCCATCATGTGTACAGTAAAACGTTTTTCTTTTCGTTTTTAAATGTATTGTCCCAGATCACAAACATAGCAATGTCAGGAATGGGAGCCCTAAATCACTGCTGTACATATAATAACAGTATAAGTTATAACACAAATATCCCCCCCCCCCCCCACACACACACACTCACACAGAGAGAGAGAGAGAGAGAGAGAGAGAGAGGAGAGAGAGAGAGAGAGAGAGAGAGACGTACACACATACACACACACACACACACACAGATGTACGCACATATATACACACGTGCCCGGGTGTCCTCTATATTTCAGAGGACAACCCGGCACGTGTGTACACACACACACACACACACACAAAGGGACCAAAGTAAGTGGGTATAAGAGTAGTAAATATACATACATGTAATTGGTTTAATATGGGATTTTATAAAGAGAAGAGAGAAAAACAGAAAGAGGAGGATTAAGACATGGTTATACGCCAGGTGTATGTTTCTTTTTCTTGTTTTCTGCTATCTGCAAACAAACAATAACAACAACGAAATTAAGCTAGCATCGTGGATTTCGTTTACTCGTTGTAATTAAATTGATTAGCCCATGGAGTCCATTGTTTATTAAACATTTCGTACTTGCAATTTTTATATAGAATAAATCTTTATATTTCAAACTTTTCTTTCAACATATTTTTAACACAGCTTTGATTTCTAAATTCTTTTTCTGTATCTTAGTTCCATAAACATAATATTTTATGTTAATAATTAATCATTTAAGAAAGTAAGATTTTTCATTATTGATCATACCAAAGATGACATTATTTTTATTAAAATTAGTAATAATACCAGTCTGAGTCAATATGCAGTTTTGTACTGCAACCCATAAGTTTTGGACATTAGCCTATTGCATTCGAAAACTAGATGTGGTGTGGTTTCTGGATGGTTGTTACAAAAGCTACACCTGTTTGACTCAACATAGTAAATAATATATAAGAAAGTGTTCGTAGCTAAGATTCGGTGATCTAGTCTGCAATGAAACTATATTAATGTTGAATCCATAGTGCACAGGAAAAGGTAGTATATACTATTTTGCCCATTGACTTGATGCAAAGATAAAACCTTGATTTTGGTGTATTTAGCTTACGATTTTGGAGTTATGGATTTAGAGTTTAATAAGTTGTACATATCCTTGCATCCTCTTTGACTTTTTCATAAAAGTTTAAATGGACGAATGGGATTATTAACCATTTCAAAGCCTGTCGACCTTCAAATTATCTAAACCATATATGTACGTTTTTACTGCATTTGTTATTTACTGTATTTTTACGTAAGAGTACGGGACAGGGGGCAGGGGTTAACTGCCCCCTTAGTGCTGCAGCAAAACCGCAAATTCGGGCAAAAATTATAGATATTAGGACAAAATGTGCTAACCTGAGACTTTTTACCATGCATTTCCATCATATCTACCCTCAAAGTTATTTGTACTCCATGTAAAAGTGCGTAGTAGTTAGTTTACAGCGCTATATAGCTGTTTGGTAGTAATGCTAATATGAAAAATGTTGTTATCCAGATTGGGACATTTTTGTTTAATTCCGGCAAAAGCCTATGACTGAACACATGTTAAAATGTCACCTTTTTCGTCAATAAGGTCATTTATAAAAATAATTCCTTTTTTAAAATAGTTTTTATATAGAAATGGCTTAAGATCAATGAGTATTCTATCATTCAGCCACTTATTAATACATAAAATATCATCTACGGTTTGAGGATTATGTTCTTTCTCTGTTTTTAGCCAACCTTTTGACAAAATTAATTACTCTTATCACTAATGTATGATTTTCTTAACCCTAACCCCAATTTTAACCCATTTTCTTTCTGGGGGAGGCCTATTGACTGTCGTTGCATTCAATTCCATAACGCCATACCCAAACATTTGTTTCTGGCAGAAACACTGATATAGGCCTAATAGTCTCCGTATTTTAATATCTCATTTGTTATATTAACAGTAACCGAATTAAATAGGTTTACCCATTGTGAATTACTTATACATAATCTTAGTAGCCATGAGCATTTTAAGGCAGTCATGAATAAAATTGTTAACGTGTAGAGTAAAACTTGATATAGTACCAACCTGGCGATGTTACGTCACAATTCAAAATCCTACTGCATGCAAAGTGACATGTTAGTATCACATTTTATATTATTATATGTCACAACTCTACTACACTATAATTAGGCCCAAAAATAAATTTCGATTTTGACTCTCGCGCGTCAACATTTTTTTTTTTTTTAAATTTCCCGCGGTATGACGTCGATTTGTGCTATGACGTAAACCCGCATTAGGAGTAATAATCATTATTATAATGCTATCGTGCATGAACTAGGATTCTGATTTCAATTTAAATATTTCCCTTATTTCGGTATCAAATATACTCACCTTTTGTGTCAATATAATTAAAATTAGCTCCACTAGTACACGTGGATCTAACAGCTCATGTCCAGTTGACCTTTCATTTGACCAATCAAAACCGTACTTGCAAAATCATGCCAGTGATTTGAGTGCGAGTGCGAATAATTTTTACATGCTCATATACCACTAGAGTTTCGAGCATGTCCGTCCCGGGGCCTGTCTCTGGATAGCCAGTGACTTGCTCCGGGACAGAAAAGATTAAGGGGACAATTTTGAAATTTACATCCAAAAATTAATTAGTGGGCCTTTAAAAGTTTGATGCGCATCTCTAATTAATATAATTAATTAAAAAAACATAAAACATCTACTTATTAAATTTGGTCGCTAGATTAGATTGGGCGGTCAAAAAGAAATTAGATAGATAGATAACTAGTTTAACGGAGGGGGGGGGGGGGGTGAAAATGGACAGAATTTTGAAAATAGCAATTAGTAAAAGAAATTAGTAGGATTAAAAAAAAAAAAAAAAAAAAAAAAAAATTACAAGCGAAAAATAAAATGAATTGACTGCTCGGCCGAATATTTATATAATTTGGAGCATTTTTGAAGGACAGTCCAAAAATAAATAAGAGAAAGAAGTGAGGATCGGACTATTTAATATTTTTTAAAAAGAAGTAATTTCGACATAAAATTTTTAACGAAGGTCTAAAAGTTTAAAGTCCGATCTATATGATCCGGGCCGGGGGGGGGGGGGGGGGGGGTAAGTTTGAAGTGGGTGGAATTTGGAATACGAATTTAGTAGTTGGTCAAAGACCGAAAGGAAAATGAGCTACAACGATTTAAGTCCAAACAATAAAATTAGAGTGTTCGACCGAAAAGGTTTTAAGGTGATTTGAGCAATTTAGACGGGCTGCCAAAATAAACTGTCTCGGACTGTTTACAAAAAAATAAACATAAAAGTTTGAACTGCGGCCGAAATGTTTTAAGTCCAACTAAGACCCAAAAAAGGAGGTGCCTGTCCTAAGAGAGGTTGGCGCCTACGGAGAGTTGAGGACCGGTCCAGCAGTCAGTGACGGGATCAGGCGCTTCCTGCCGAGCAAGGCCTGAATGACGATGTTGTAACCGGCGCCGCAGATCGTCTTGACGATTCGGTGGATAGTTGGGCTGTCCATCTGATGTAGAAGAATCGCTTGTCTGAAGATCTGATGGCGCCGGTGTGTCACGACAAGTCCCGTCACGTCGTTGAACCGTAGGGTGTGCAGCTCGTAGTGAGTCCTATCCGGCAGTGGCTTCCATTTCTGGTTGCTGTACCGGCCTCTCAACGTCTTCGTGTCTGTTGTATCCCCTTGGACGTAGTCCCGGAATTGTCTCTTGAGTTTCCCCAAGGCCAACTCCCACGGGTCTACGTCCTCCTCTGCAGCAGGCGGGGGGAATGTTGGTGCAGGCGGCTTCGACTTAGCAGGGTGGTCGTCTGGTGGTGTGACGGCTTTCCGCTTAGCAGCCGTGGCAACAACTGTATCCATTGCCGACTCAATGGGAGCGGTAGGTAAAGTTAACCGCTTCACCGGAGTCGGCTTGGGAGTAGAAGTGGGCCGTCGCGGTGGTGACTGGTACATGGCAGTGTCCAGTGTCCCGCTGGTCGCGTCCGTCGACTTGTCCGCCTGTGGCGAGCTGGTCTCCTTCCGCTGAGTAGATGGAGGGGGCGGCGAAGCAGATGTAACCCCCAGGCGCACGTCTCCTCTTTCCACGTCCTCTTCTCTTCCTCTTTGGGGTATCGATATCGCAGTACACTAAGGTCACGGTCGCCCGTGACCCAGTGTACGCGACTCGATACTCACGCAGCACGCCGTAACTAGCTAAGAGTCCCCCCAGGTGTGTGTGGGGGGGGGGGGTTGGGGGTAGCTCGAGAGCACAAACAGCAACGTCTTGCTTCATAGCGAGTTGAAATCGGAGTGCAGTGATTTGAAAAGAATTTGAAAACATTCGGGATTATGCCGAGGGTATACGAAATAATTCGGGTGAATTACGAAGTATGCCGGAAACTAATTGTAATATAAAATTTTATATAAAATTCGTTACAAGACCAAAAAAACCCGTGATTGTATTGCCATAAAATCTGTTTATACTAGTATACAATCCAAAGTTTATTACCGCACTTTTCCCCCCTGTTTTTCAATGTTGAAATAGACCAACAAGTTCGCCTATTGCATAAATAGTCTCGCCCGATATTTTTAGAATTTGTATGCTTAAGATTAACGCTATAAAAGGCGAAGTGTAATTGATCGATATTTAAATTGTTATGTATAGATGAAATGTCACCTGTACATGGGAGCCCACGCAATGCTGTTAGATCTACTGGCTAGACCCAGTAGATCTAATTTTAATCAGATTGCGTTTGTGTGCAATCTATGCTTTAAAAAAAGTTAAAGTGCTTTTCCAGACCATACACTAAAATTTCAAATTCCACAATTAAATGCCTTCTTAATTCATTGCAATAATATTTTACACCGATATGTAAATCAATAATTACGAAAATGCCCCATAAAAGTATTAAAACATCACTCCCGTAGAACACTGCCGGAAACGACCGAGTACAATTATCGGTAAAAACATTTCCCTGTAAATAGCCGTGACGTCATGAAGGGAACTCGCTTCATAGAAACCTACCACGATATCAGGCCTCAGACCACAATTAATTTCGCTATATGTTTCTATATAGCCTTAGTGGCTATAACATTTTTATTAATATCAGCAGGCCCGTGAAGTTTTGTATGTACCTTTGCCTGCATGGGGGACACATACCCTGAAAAGGACAACCCCTGTTGTCCAGCTCTTTCTCCCAGCATATTGGTTTAAACAGACACACCCTCTAAACCAGGCCGGAGTACACCCATTTTACACAAAAAGCACTACTTTTGTATGGGCCGGAATTACCACAAACAAGTCTTCAATGTCAACAAGTTACACATGTTTACAAACTACATGCTATCCCCTGTCACTTCAGTCAAACAGTTGCCACTTCATAGCTGTCTGCCATGAAATAATCACAGTCAAACAGCAGACTACTTGCGCGGTGAAACTTCCGGATTTTGGATAACTGTAATCTGAGGCCAGATGACTTCCAGCGCAAGCTAAAGTGGGTCCGACAGCAACTGCCAAGCTCAGTTATCATGCCATTCTTCTTTCGATGATGAATAGTGTAGTAATGACGACTGGACTAATATTTGTGCAACACAACAAATAAAGCCGTATCAGTTTGAACCTGGAACATCTTCCGAAGAACCATCGGCCTGACAGATGACGATGAAAATGGTCGTGGAGACAGCTTACCATTAATTTACAACTTTTATTCTTGTTTTGTTCTTTAGCTTTTCGTGCGAATTATTTTGCTACACTGTATATTCTAATACTTGTGATGTAGTAGAAAATACGACAAATAACACTTGAATTCTAAAGATGTTTTTTTTTAAGAAAAAAAAAGCATTATAGAAACTTATATAAAAGGAGTTTTAGACTATTAACTACTCAGTTGCCCCCCCCTCCCCCCCTCCCCCCCCCCCCCCCCCCCCTCCCAACAAAAAAATCCTAGCTACGACCCTGTATTAACTAATCAAACAACTTTTACTTGGCGGTTTCAACTGTTGATAACAATTTTAAAAGAAGACTGTCGTTATGGTCGCGTGTCTCTCGTTTCGCTCGCGTCGCACGCGTCCGGTTAGGATACAGCTTAAACTTGGCGGTTTTAACTGTTGATAACGCGAACGACGTGAGCGATTATTTTAGAAATCATTGCTTTCAATTGCCGACATATTATATAAATCTACAGCTTTACACAAATACAAATACTGATGACAGTGTTCAACATTTTAATGGCGTTAATTCATAGTCGTTTTGACAGTACTGTAGTCTGTATTTGAGGGAAACTAGAAGCCACAATAACTATGGATTTGGAAAATTTCTAAGATCAGCTATAATTGACCATGTTTGTCAGAAAACATCCATTGCATTTCATTGTAAAGACAATCTCAGTCCAAAACAAGTTAAAATTTGTTTTGTTTAACGACACCATTAGAACACATCGATTTATTAGGTTAAGCATCGGCTATTGGGTGTAGAAAAGCGCTCGATCCCCGTCGGTGGGTCCATTGAGCTACTGCTCGTTCTAGCCAGTGCACCACGACTGGTATATCAAAGGCCTTGGTATGTGCTATCCTGGCTGTGGGATGATGCATGTAAAAGATCCCTTGATACTAATGGAAAAAATTAAGGGGATATCCTCTCTAAGACTATATGTCAAAATTACCAAATGTTTGACATCCAATATCCGATGATTAATAAATCAATGAGCTCTAGTTGTGTCGTTAAACAAAACAAACTAACTTTTATCAAAGAATAATGCAGTGTCATTTATTATTTCCATTTATTTTGATTAATTATTTGTGTATATATACATTATCATGGTTATAACTTTGTGAATCGTTTAGTTTTATATCTTCCAAATAACTAATATGTTGTCTTGCACTAAATCAGAGATTTTTGTGTCACAATTCATTACATTCTCTCATATATTATATTAATAAACACGTACCATTATTTATCCTTAAGAATTTAATATACTGTACTTTTATTTAGCGTATACACCAGTTGTTTATTACATACATTAGAAGTAAAAACCAGTTTCAGCAAGAGAACTAATATTGTCCATTTAAATCCCTTGTGTACTGGAGAGAGAGAGAGAGAGAGAGAGAGAGAGAGAGAGAGAGAGAGAGAGAGAGAGAGAGAGAGAGAGAGAGAGAGAGAGAGAGAGAGAGAGAGAGAGAGAGAGAGAGAGAGAGAGAGAGAGAGAGAGAGAGAGAGAGAGACGGATACACAGAGAGACACAGAAACAGACAGAGAGACAGAGACAGACTAAAAATCGAGTCTTTACTTTTCATAAAATATCGCAGAAAGGTGTCTTAAACATCCATGTTTTTACCCCAAAAAACACAGGTGTACACCTCGCCCTCACCCGCACCCTCACACACACGCGCGCACACTTTTTGCCAGTGTTAAATGCTCACTTAAATGTAAACTAAATTGTAATTATATGTATGTGTTGAACTACAGTGTAATATTTTTACTATACATGTATAGATTCACTAGTCTGTTAGTATGTAAACAACACCTGCTTACCTTCGTGGCCAGGACTTAAGTACTCGCCACACAACCTGCCAAGGCTAAATCAGTAAATGGGGTCATGTTGGACAGTATGATAAATTGATATACTTGACGTTAAAATACTTCCCCGTGAGCATGCGCAGCAAATTGTAACACATTTTGATGGGGACTGGGGGGGGGGGGGGGGGGGGGGGGGGACAAGATAGGCAGATCGCCTATGGTGGTGTAGTTTAAGGATGGTAGGTACTGGGTTGTCATCCCGGTATCGATTCCCATCCACAGTTAGTTTGAATGGCTCAAGTTGAGGTGTGTACCCAGGGCAGCGTGCTTGAACTTAATTTAGAGAGAAAGTGGTAGAGAGAGAGAGAGAGAGAGAGAGAGAGAGAGAGAGAGAGAGAGAGAGAGAGAGAGAGATTGGGGAGAGAGAGAGAGAGAGAGAGAGAGAGAGAGAGATTGGGGAAGAGAGAGAGATTGGGGTAGAGAATGAGAGAGAGAGAGAGAGAGAGAGAGATTGGAGAAGAGAGTGAGTGAGAGAGATTGGGCGAGAGAGATTGGGCGAGAGAGGGCGAGGGAGAGAGTGACAGAAACACAGACAGACAGACAGACAGAGACTTTGGAGCAGCTCTATTGTTTTATTCTAAATGAGAGATTAAGTGAGTGGGCAGACGCCCATGAAGTTATTGCCGACTAGCAGAACGAATTCTGAAAAAACAGAAGCATCTCAGATCACATCTTATCTCTTTCCAGTATCACTGATATCCGTAAGAAATGTCGGAAATCCACCTACTGTGCTTTTATTGACTTTAAAAAGGCCTATCCAAGGAAAAATGTTTGTTACTATAAAGAGTATATATAATAATATAAACAGTTGTGTAATAATGGACATTTCACTGATTGGTTTTCAGTTAACAACGGTTTGAAACAAGGTTGTAATCTATCCCCACTTTTGTTTAATCTGTACATTAATGATTTGGTGACTTTTCTTAAGTCATTCGAAGTGGGTGTAAACATAGATGGTGAAAAAATCTGTATTTTGTTATATGCTGATGATATAGTTTTAATGGCAGAAAATGAAAGGGAGCTACAAACTCTGTTAGACGGTTTGTCAATGTGATGTATGAAAAATAGAATGACGGTTAATCCTAAAAAAATAACGTATTGCACTTTAGACCACAATCTGTAACACGTACACTATTTAAGTTCTCCGTCAATAACATTACTATAAATACTTCTGATAGATACTGTTACCTAGGCATTATACTAATAGAACATCTAGATTTTAATATTATGGCGAAAGTTGTATCCCAGTCCGCTGGTAGGGCCCTGGGTTTAATAATAGCAAAATGCAAATATATGGGTGGTGTTCCTTTTGCAGTATTCACAAAACTGTATGATGCACTTGTACGTTCTGTCATAGATTATGGAGCAGCCATTTGGGGTACAAGGGAGTACTCATGTATAAATGCTATTCAGTACCGGGCTTGTCGTTTTTATCTAGGTGTTGGTAAATACACACCCATTGCAGCAGTACAAGGTGATATGGGCTAGGTTGGAAAGTCGTTATTGCACAGTGGTGTCGAATTCTTAATTGTGAACATTTTACAGTTGGTAAGAAAATATTTTTATGGGGTGAACAAATGTGTAATACGAAAAGGAATTTTTATGTAAAACAATTATTTATTCAGTATGGCTTCCCTGATTTTACTAATGTTAATATAAACGAAGAGTGTTGAATAGCACTTTACCAGCTACGTTAACCAGATTTGAAACATATTGGTTAAATAAGGTTCGAAGGGATACTAGTATTAAGAGAAAAGGAGGTAACAAACTTCGAACTTACAATTTATTTAAAAACAAATATATAACTTAGTTTTATTGTACATCATTTTTACCTATTGCTCATAGAAGTGCGTTTGCCAAGTTTTGGTGCTGTGTGGCACCTCTTAGAATTGAAACGGGGAGATACGAAAATATTCTAGAAAATGAACGATTATGTTTTTATTGTAATAATTTTATCGAAAATGAAGAACATGTTATTTTAGCTTGTCCACTGTATATATAATAATTTTAGAACAATTTTATTTAACAACGCTGCGGTAATTAATGATAATTTTAGTGATCTTAGTTGTCATGATAAAATGATATTTTTATTTTCCAAAATTTTTATTATGTGATCTTGTGCCAAAACCTGTGCACAGATTCTAAACATAAGAAAATTTTATTTATTTGTAAAGTTGTAACTATTATATTTCATTTTTTATCTTTCATTTTAATGTTCTTTTATTTGTATAATATTATCGTCTCTCATAACTCTGTATTGAGTGGCTTTTAAAATATTATGTATATTGTTTTATATTTTTATATAACATGTATGTAATTTTTAAAAAGGTGAGACGGGAATAAAATACTGAATGAATGAATTGTATTAAGAAGAATCCACCTTTCAAGAAACTAGACATAAGAAATATTTATTGCTCCAGTGGAATGAATATGGGAACTGTATTAACGTGCCCATATCCAATGAAGGTTCAGGCACGCCCACCCAGAACTTAGCCTCTGACTCCGCCAGTGACCAATTCCGGGACAGGAGGAGGAGGGTAGGTTTGAGATGGGCGGAATTTGGAATTTAAATTAGTAAGTTCAAAAAATACCATGTCTAGTAAATTTAAGGCCAAACAAAAAGATTTGACTGCTCATCCAAAGTTGAAGTTGATTAGAGCAATTTAGACGGACTGCCAAAAAATTTAATGTGTCAGACTGTTTACAAAAAAAATAAACAAAGTTTTTGAAATGGCGGCCAAAAGGTTTAAAGTCTGACTAAGTCCATACTCACGGAGGCAATGTTGACTAGGGAGGTTGGCGCTACGGCGAGTGGAGGAAGTCAGTCGTCCTAAGGTTCGGACGAGCCGGCTGTTGTGAAGAGCAAGGTGATGATGGCTGGGTACGCTCTTCCGAAGACCTTCTTAGTCATCTGGTGGATGGTGAGATTGTCCATGTCGGGGAGCAGGAGAGCTTGATTCACCACGTTGTTACGCCGATGGGTGATATTCTCCTTCATGGAGACGCGTTGGATCGCGAACTCCCCTTCAGAATCCACTAGTGACTCGTACGGGATCGACATGACTTGCGTGAACAGTTTCCTGGGGCTGTCTTTGGTGTTCATATTCGTCTTGTCAAGATTGGCGTAGCGGGGGTTGAGTTTGCCTCCCTGCAACGTCCAGTCTTGTCCGTCTTCCACCGCCGGAGTTGATCTAGCTCTTGAAGAGGAGGTGTCTGGCTGGTTGTCTGCCTTCCTCTTCCCAACGGCCACTTGACGGGCTGGCTTCTCGACGGGGGTCACCTGTAGAGGCGGTGGCCGCATCGGAGTTGCCGAAGTCGGGACTGGTGTTGGGGGTGGTTATGGTCCTTCATGCATAGCTGTGTCCAGGACGGCCCCTGGCGTAGTTGAAACGTCAGTGTCCAGTTCGACCGGAGCCTTTTCTGTCCTCTTCAGCTTCATAGGAGCGGCGGGGGGCGGCGAAGCAGAAGGAGTCGCCGCCGGCGGTTTTGGCTCCCTTTGTGTCGCCCCTGACGCACATTTCCTCTTCCTCCAACTTTCCTTTCTTCAGTTGCCGGTCACCGTACACCGGTTGCCCGAGACCCAGTGTAGGCGACACGGTATTCAATCAGCGTTACATACGTTCCGATGGTGGGGGGGGGGGGGGGGGGGCGGCACAGCGACACGTTTGACTTCATCTCTGGAAAAAACTAAGTGATTGCTCAGTTGCAAGACATCAGGTCAGGTCATAGGGTTTTACGTGTACATTCAGAACAAGCTGTTGGTGCGCACGCCGCAAGACATCTCGTCAAATGCTGTGTCTTTGTTACAATGATGAAGCAATAAAATATGTATGTGGTAGAGCGCTGGACTATCGTACTGAGAGTCCGTGGTTGATTTTTCTGTTACATTTGGAGCCGACGTAGGGGGAGGGGAGGAAACAGCTAGTTTTACCAACTGAATACAGGAAGCGTGCTCTCCAGGGACTCCATAATGATGCAGGACATCCAGGACGTGACAGGACTTTGTCACTTTTGCAAGAACGATTTTATTTCCCAGGGATGTCCACGGCTGTTGACAACTGGATTAAGGGGTGTGGCAGATGTGTTAGACGGAAATCGAACACCAATATTCGTGCTCCATTAGTCAACATCTCCACCAGCCAGCCAATGGAGTTAGTCTGCATGGACTATCTGACGTTTGAGACATCAAAAGGAGGTTTCCAGAACATCTTGGTGATCACAGATCACTTCACCCGTTATGCTCAGGCTATTCCTACAAGAAACCAGACAGCAAGAACAACAGCAGAGGCTCTCTTCAATAACTTCATTGTTCACTATGGATTTCCTCTTCAAATCCATTCTGATCAAGGAGCCAGCTTTGAGAGCCAGCTCATCAAACAGCTTTGTTCAGTGGCAGGGATAACGAAGTCGAGAACAACCCCATACCACCCGATGGGAAATGGCATAACTGAGAGGTTCAACAGGACTCTTCTTAGTATGTTGGGAACATTAGATCCTAACAAGAAGACTGACTGGAAGTCTTACATCTCACCTCTTGTTCATGCTTACAACAGCACGAGACATGAGACAACAGGACATTCACCTTTCTTCTTGATGTTTGGCCGCCATCTTAAATTACCTGTGGATGTAGCACTAGGCATGGATTTGCAGCAAGACAAGAAGAACCTGTCCAGTTATGTTTCATGACTTAAGAAACGACTACAGGATTCTTACAAGCTGGCATCCGACCATATTGACCAAAGCCAACACAAGCAGAAGAAGTATTTTGATGCAAAAGTGCGAGGTGCAATCATCCATATTGGAGACAGAGTACTTGTCAGGCAGTTGGCTTTCGAGGAAAAACACAAACTGGCAGATAAATGGGAGGAAGATGTGTACATTGTACATCGTCAACCTAATCCAGAAATCCCAGTATTTGTGCTGAAGAGAGAGGATGGACAGGGAAGGAGTCGCACTTTACATCGCAACCTTCTCCTGCCAATCACTTCTCTTCCTTTTATTTTAGCCAATGAAAAGCCAAGACGGATACTGCCTGACAAACCACCATCGACGACAAGACTGCGACCGCACCTACCAAAGACACCAGTGAGAAAACCACAGTTATCAGAATCCAACGATGGAGCAACCCCATCTGGAGATGATAGTTTGTTGGAGGATTATTCTGATGGGTTTGTGGTTGGTCCTTCGGTTCAAGAACCTCCAGTGGTCAGCGCCCCAAACATCGCTGTCATAGATGCTGGAGAAGGAACTAGTTCAGGAGATACCACCCAACCTGACATTGCGATCAGCAACGGTGTTGAACAGGATGAAGAACCAGAAGAGGAACCGTTGGAAACAGAAACCTTATCAGTGGATCAAGAGTTGGATCAAGATGATGAACGGGATTCTATACCAGAGTCCATAGGATCCAATGGTGGGCAAGATAGTGTCAGCTGCCATGATTCTTCACCAGAATCAGACCATGAAGTTCAAGGTGCAGAGGACACGCTACCAATACCCAGAAGAGCCAATAGAGACAGACGTCCACCAGCTAGATTTCGAAGTGGAGAATTTAGTATGCTCCAAACAGCATGTACTCCGGAATCTACTTGGAGAGAGAAAGCTACTTTTCTGCAGGCTTTGGCAGAAAGTGATTTTTTTCTCAAGAGCTCCTAGGAAAGTCTGCAGAGTTATGCTCAATCTATTGGAACAGAACCCTGACAAATGATGAGGACATCATTTTATTTGGGAGGGGTGTTTGTAACCGGATGTTTTAAATTGCATATCACATACACTACAATTTTAAAACAGTTTACATATATTTTATTCTTTTTAACTCTAATAGTGCAAAGCTGTCTCTTATTTTGTTTCTATTGTTTTCCTGTGTCTTTGGAATTGTCAGCTTGGGTTGTGTTCACCCTCAACTCAGTGTTCAGGCCAGGTAGTCATTCAATAGTAAGCCCATTTATTGTTTCTTTTGTTGCCTGGTGTTCTCTGGAGTCAAGAGACTTTTAAACGTTCAAGCAAGACAGAGGTGGTTTTCTGCATTGCAAGTTTTCTATTTGATCAAGTTCTGCACAGCACCATTATTAACAACACAGGTTATCAATGATGTAATTCAACCAGCATCATTATTCAAACGACCTGACCCACAGTCGGTAGGTTAAATATTTACTTGTATGTGATATCGTGATTCTGTGTGTTATAGAATATACAGACAGGTATTTATATAGTTTTATGATGTGCTTAGCACATGCTTATAGCAATGATGTGATAATTAAATTAACCTTTGAATTATAATTATATTTGATTTGAGTCTCTTTGAATTGAAATGTTGGTGTTAAATGTACATTAGTAATATAATATTGTAGTAATTTGTACTTGGCAAATAGCCTTATGTATGGTAAAATAATATATGTTGTAACCTGGAAAATATAACTGATTTTATGTCCTTTTGTTATTCCAGGGTCGTTATTTGAGTGAGAATGTTTTTATAAACATCGGGATCTTCACATCCCTCCAGGTGATCCCTGAATAAAGACCTTAAACCCCAGCTAAAGTCTTCTGTGCTATATATAGAACCTTCGGTAACATTGGAGCCGACGTAGGGACTGGGTGTGTTCTTAACACAATAATACAATTATAACCCAGTCAGGACCCGTAACAGTTCAACTGCCCGTGGCCCACAGCTCCGGGACGTAGCTTGACTTGAGGGGGGGAGTATGTAGTAGTGTTGGTATAAAGTGCTCCTACTGGCAGTAGCTAGTGGGAATTTCCCTATCAGCTCAGTTGGTAGAGCACTGGATTCTCATACTGAGAGTCTCTGGTTCGAATCCCCTAAGTGTCTTATTGTTGATACAATACAATGTGAAGTGCAGTGTATCTAAATTTCACGGACAGCATGCACATTGCCCTTAATGTCTACGGCGATCTATAATAATTCAACAATAATGAATTTAGAGTACGGATTGTTTTATATACTAATAAATTAGTACTTTTTGTAACAGATTAAAGATGAAAACAAATTGAGAAAAACTTAATTTTAAAATACTTTATAAATAGTTTTCAATGAAGGTATTAATATATTAGCTTTTGTATACCTCGGCGACAAAACAAAACAAAATGCAAATTTCTACGGTTCAAGTTTATTGTATTTTGTGAAATTAATTTTGAACAAAGTTTCAATCAAAATAAATTTCAGTACTCAAAATCATCAAAGTACAATTAGATATGGCAGCGTTTGCTTGGACAAGAAAAATTTAAAGTTTGTTTTGTTTAACGACACCACTAGAGCACATTAATTTATTAATCATCGGCTATTGGATGTCAAACATTTGGTAATTCCAACATATAGACATTAGAGAGGAAAATCCGCTACATTTTTCCATTAGTGTCCCATAGACAGAATAGCACGTATCACGGCCTTTGATATACCAGTCGTGGTGCACTGGCTGGAGCAAAAAAACAAAAACAAATAGCCCACTGGGTCCACCGACGGCGATCGATCCCAAATCGACTGCTCATCAACCGAGTGCTTTACCACTGGGCTACGTCTTTCAACTGGTCTGATCCTGATTGGCAATGAAGACAGCCTGGTACCAGGCTTATTACCAGCGTCTTATCAAGTGGATCTGCCAGTTAACCGCTGGGAGGTTATCCCATGGTGAGAGAAGAGGATGGTCTGATCATGGTGCAACTTTTAAACGTTTGTTTTGTGAAATTAATTTTGGACAAAGTTTCAATCAAAATAAATTTCAGTACTCAAAATAATCAAAGTACAATTAGATATGGCAGCGTTTGCATGGACAAGAAAAATTAAAAGTTTGTTTTATTTAACGACACTACTAGAGCACATTGATTTATTAATCAAGAGCTATTGGGGGGGGGGGGGTCAAACATTTAGTAATTTTTGCATAGTCTTAGAGAGGAAACCTGCTACATGTTTTAATTTTTTCATCTTATTTTTGTCTTGCTTATATCCAATTAAGGTTCAAGCACGCTGCCCTGGGCACACGCCTAAGCTATCTGGGTTGTTGATCCAGGACAGTGGGTTTGTTATTAATTGTTAGTGGTTGGCAAGAGAGAAAAGGGTGTAGTGGCCTTACACCTACCTATTGAGTCGTTCAAACTCGCTCTGAGTGGGAGCCGATACCGGGCTGCGAACCCTGTACCTACCAGCCTTATGTCCGATGGCTTAACCATGACACCACCGAGGCCTGTCAGCTTCCATTAGTAGCAAGGGATCTTGTATATGCATCATTCCACAGACATGAGAACACACACATATAAACTTACCCTTGCTTCATCAGTAGGAGTAGTCTATGATGCGGCAGCTGCCCTCCTCCCCCCCCCCCCCTCCTATCTCTGTCTGTCTGTCTGTCTGTCTGTCTGTCTGTCTGTCTGTCTCTCTCTCTCTCTCTCTCTCTCTCTCTCTCTCTCTCTCTCTCTCTCTCTCTCTCTCTCTCTCTCTCTCTTAAATATTATTAATAGTACTACTGTTTGAAAGATCGAAGATTAATATAAGAAATATCAAAGATCTCCTTATAAAAATGGAGGAAATTACAACCATAACAGTTACTACTACAAAACGCGACCTTGACATTGATGTTTAAGCTTACATTATTAAAATATTACAGCGGTAACAGACGTCTTAATCAGTCGGGAGGATTATTTTCCTGACTGTGGAACGTTTCACAGTGAACGTTAAATGCCATTTATTTTGTTTAATCTAAAAAGAGTATACTATTAAGTCTATTTCAATGACTTTGTCTTAAGAAAATATAGGTCTTTCACGAAAACAGGTCGTTCGTCCTGCACTTTGTGGCTTGTGACTGTCAAGTTTTGCACGTGGGGATGTATTGCCCACGTGTTCACGGTGTTGCGATGCCATGACTACCCGGACAGAAGGGGTTCATGTTGAGGTAACTTAAGCGATGTTTGATAAAGCAAATCACTTGCTTAATTAGGTGTGGTACACACTGCAAGAGTTGAGCAATACCCGTTTCCAAAAATTGTTTTCCCATATGTTATCTTGATTGCATCACCGTCTTGGTATATAATAATATATTCGTAGCAAAGACGAGCGTTATGGATTTGTTTAATATATAATTAGTATTTATACATATATGGCTAACTCAGCACAGAAGACGAAGAAATTGTTTGTGTACATGTTATATACTATAGCGTATAGGGAGACCAGTTTCGGTGAGCATAAGCATTCGGTTCTAAAGCATACCAGTATAAGTATTTATAAGCACACAGTTGAGTTGTTATTCATATAGCCGATAATTTATTAGTATTGCTTCGCTAAATAAGCACACTAAACTGGTCGCTATGTACCAAAGTTAACAGCACATGCATCCAAAAGTAGCACACATCAGCTTTAAATATTGTTAACTATATTGCCTTTTTCGGAGAGTGAAATGTTTAGTGGTATAGCTTAGACAAAACTTTTCAGTTTTTTATCACGTGTTGTTCAACACAACAATTTGTTATAATAAATAATGATAATTATTTGAAATAACATACAACAGATTACAAAATGGAGTCTGAGAACCAAAGTTAACACTAACAGTAACAGACAAAAATTTTGGAAAACTGATATAACAATTGTGGTGTCTTCCAATTGTGTTATAAGTGGAACCAGTGATGGTTTATAATGGTAAAATTGTTTAGTTAAAAAAATATAAGCTGTAGAATCCGGAAAGATATTTGTTAAAACATATAAGGACCATATATTTTTGGCAAGTATCTGTAAAGAGAGTTTTGTCAGCAGACACCATGACAATCGTAGGACTTTAATAACTAAATAGCAGTACAGCAGACAATCATAGAAAAAAGTATTAAGAAATGTGCCATGGTTATTAGTGAGTTGAGTACAGTTTTCCTTTCTTTGCTCATTTTAACCTTATTTTTACTCACATTTCTGTGAATGTGACATACATTTGTTCACTTTCCCTGTGCAAAAGTCAACGATGTCAGGAATCTTCAAATGTATGTACTGTTGCACACAAACAACACAACCTCCGAAACGGGACAATGAACAATACAGTATTTAATTGAAGTTTATTTTTAAAGACAGAATCCCAATTTCACAAGCAAATAATGTCTTGTTTTTATCAAACATTTATTACATGGTAGTAAATTATTTTAATTTAAAATAAATAGGTCTTGACTGTCCTTTTTTCTTTTTCTTAATGACTTTCTTCATGTTATTTGTTTCTTTCAGTTAGTGATATGGCCACTCGAAGATCTAGACTTCAGTTCCGACCTAATGTCGGCCCTAAAACCAGCAAAGGTCAGTCTGCACCTACAAGTTCAAGACCTGAACGCAAGCCCAAAGAAAGTGATTCCACAGTTGTCCCATCTGTTGAACCTACAACAGATGTGCAGCCTACTTCAACAGGTCAGACTGCTTCAGAAGTCTCAAATGTTGATGGCCCAGCAACAGAAGTGCAGTCTGCTCCAGCATCTGAAACCATTAAAAATCAACCAACTAATGAAGCCACAATTCTGAATAATCAGTCCACTGGGCAGGAGAGTCCTGAGGTAGAACAACAGAGTGTTACTGAGAAGACCGATTCAGAAAAGCCAGAAAAAGCAGAAGTTGTCAAAATAGATGATGTGGCACCTGTTGTCAAACCTGAAGTAAAGCCAAAGGGTAGAAGTCGATTTCCCAAGGCCCGTCCAAACCTTGCTGATTCTGGCCGTCCAAAAATATCACGGTATAAAATGATTTAAGCCTATTTATTATTCAGTTGTTTTATGCTTTGGAAAAGGTTTATAATTAAGAAAACGTTTGCTTGAAATGGGTTTACTTTAATGATTGTTGATGATAAATAAAATAGGTGGACAAATTTCCCGTATTTGACCATCTTCAAAATATGTCTGGTAATGGTAAATGTTTGTTTTTAAGTCCTACAAATTTTTTATAATTTTCAGAACTCTGTTCATGAATCTTCCAGAACATGATTAAGAACTTTCAATTCAAGATGAGATTTCTATAAATAAATTGTCATAACATGAAAACATTGTGTTGCCACTTCAGGATATACATGTACATAAAACAAAGAACAATTTGACAAAATATAAATTGTTTAGCCATGAGGAAGTCTTCCATTCATTAAAACCAATACTGTTCTCTTGTTAGAGATGATTTTTTGGTGGTTTTTCAGAACACCCACCTCACAGGTAGTTACCACAGTCCCAGGTCCAACGAATGTCTCAGCCTTACCTGTTCCCCCACCTGAACCTGTCGGCACCAAGGAGACGCCCACACCCACCAGCCCAGTGAAACAAAGGTTTCTTGATGCATTTTTACTTATTTCAGTTTTTAGCTGGACCAAAATTATCATTAGCAGTCTGGCTAATTCACACAGAAATTGTGTAGCCAAAGTTAGGTTTCCATTAATAAAACTAAATCTCTGAGAGTTGTAATTGATTTTCAAAGTAGCTTTTTGGCTGCTTGTGATATTTTTCAACATTCAGGGCAAGATATTACCTCAGTAGTATAAGATAGCACTAATTAATTCATAGTTTTATCATTGTTCAATACCCAATAGCCAATGTGTTTTTGTGCTGAGGTGTTGTTAAACATTCATTCACAGGGCTAGCTCTGGCACTCGCCAATTGCGAATTTTGAAAGCAGTTGGCTAATTTTACTTTAGTTTGGCGAAATAATTTCATGTAATAATTATTTTCTTTTTAGAAAATAACTGACAATTTCTGCAATATTTTAAGTTTAATAGACAATTTGGCAAATTGTTTTGCTCATCCAGAGCTAGTCCTGATTCATTCGTATAGATGGCACTTGTTTTAGCTGCAATAGGTCGTAAAATTAATTGCCTCGTTTGTGGACATGTTGATTTTTTATTTATTTTACTCATAACAACTGGTTCGACTGGTATATCAGTCTGGTCTGTGCTGTTTTGATCTCTTGATGTTTTTCTCCAAGAAATTGTCTTTGTGGCAGCAGTTGGTTTCCATTTCACCTAGATAATTTTGTTAAATATGTTAAATATTAAATAGCAGTTGTTCAAAATGTTGAGATGTCATTAAAAACACAAACCTTTCAGGACTTCTAACATCTTGTTGCCTCTACAGTGTTTCTGCCAGAAATTATTTTTTGGGTATGGTGCAATGAAATTGAATGCAACCACAGTCATCAGGGGGTATGGGGGGCCTCCCCCACAAAGAAAATGGGTTACATTTAGGGTTAGGGTTAAGCAAATCATACAATAATGATAAGAGTCATTAATTTTGTAAAATTTGGGTATGGCACCATACCCGTTTTACCCTCTGGCAGAAACCCTGCTCTAGTATTCTTTATTTAACTGAGACTGCTAACAGGTGTATTCCTGATGTTTGTAAAATAAATCGTTATAGCACAACCAAGAACGTGGAACTGCCAAAATTGAGTGTTGAACATGAGGTAAACATTGCTCAGAGTGAGAAGAGTGGAGAAGAACCAGTGGAATCCAGACCAGTTGGTGTACAGCGCAAACTCAGTGACTCTACAGACAAGAGGGTTAATGCTGTACTGGAAAAGAAGGTTAATGTCACAACAGAGAAACGTAAAGAGGTATTCATACAGTTTGTTGGTCTTTGAGAAACATTAAAGGTAGAGTGAACTCAAACCTGAGCCTTATGTGTTGGAAAGATGCATACTAAGACCACCAACACATACTGATACTTTAACAAATGAAAAATGCATACCGTATATCTTCGCCTGTAAGTCGATCTCGTCTATAAGTAGTCCCTAATTTCAAGCCCTGAAAACATTTTTTTTGATTATTGACCCATTTATAAGTTGACCCATGAAAAACAACTTATAAATATTGAACTATTTCTTATTTTTAGCATGTGAGAACAATAATGTATGATATTTGTACAATCTAATTAAAATTAGCTCCACTATTACATGTGGATCTAACACCAGCCAGTTGGAGCTCATGTCCACCAATCAAAACCTTACTTGCAGAATCCTGCCAGTGATTTAAAAATAATTTGAAAACATTCTGAATTATCCTGACGGTATACAACATGTTTCGTGTGAATTACAAATGCCTTAAAACATGTTTTATTTTATAAAATAAATAAATTGTAATGTAAAACTGAAGACTGATTTAGTTTTTAGTTTTTTTATAAATAAAAAAAAAAAAAAAATGTAAAATTGAAGACTGATAACCCGTGTACGTATTGGTATGGTTCGCTGTACTGCGGCCACTAAAATAGACTCGCCCGATATTTTTAGAATTTGTATGCCCCCAAATAACGTTATAAAAGGCGAAGTGTGATTGGTCAATATTTAAATTATTATTTACAGACGAAATGTTACCTGCACATTGGGGACTACGCAGTGTTGTTAGTTTTAAATCACTGGCAGGATTCTGCAAGTAAGGTTTGGATTGGTGGACATGAACTTGCTGGTGTTAGATCCACATGTAATAGTGGAACTAATTTAATTAGATTGATATTTGAACAAAAGAAAATTATTTTACTAACAGGTTTCACTTTTTGTACATCGCGATATTCCAATCAAACTACATAGCATCTAACCGAAATATTCCCTTAGTAGATAATGAAAGCTGTTTGGCTGTTACTGTATGGCACTGTACAGCATGGTTTTGTGCACAGACAACAACTTTATTTATCAACACTGACAACAGATCACTACGATAAAACTGAAAGTATCATCAGTTAATCACTTGTTTTACCGCCATATTAATATATGTAAGGAGGATAACTCTGGAAAGTACACTGGTTTTTGTACCAAATGATGCGTGTCCCTGTTGCTCTAGTGAACTGCAGAGGCCAGTCTAAGCTATTTCAAGGGAAAGCTCATTAATATTCATGAAGCTAATCAACGACAAAAGATTGAAAAGATTATTTGGACAATGATTAATGCCAGTGACCAGATTTCAAAATAAACTCGGGCCACAAATAGTTTGAACTAGCCTATTTACAGTAGTAAACCATGTCCATTACTATTTTAGGGACAACAGGTTATTACACAATACCAGTATGTATTTGTCTAGACAGCGGTAATTAATTGGCTCGTCTGTTTACCAATCATGTATACACCTGCCAATCAGGAATCACAGGTAGAGGCAACTAACAGAATAGACTAATTAACTAAGAATCCACTTCGTGTATCATTTCAGTGTGTAGGTTAATGCATGGACAAAACATGGTACAATTATTTCGACTTGTTGTATAGCCACTTTGACAATGGTGGTTTATTTTGTATTGAAAAATAATATGTACTTATTGCGCGAGCATCCCTTTAACGAGATATTCACAATTAAGACAGATCTTATTTTGAAATAACCTAATGTTAGTAATGTATTCTATTGGACATCGTCGTAAAAAAAGAAAGAAAAAAGAAGATTAATCGCTCCCCTAACTTATTACGGGGCGCAATTTGAGATATTACCATGTTGATACCATATAATTTGATATGCTAAGGGGAGCTAAAACTAGTCTTTGTGCATTGACTCTTAGAAATAATAATAATGTGTGGTTTAGGTAAAGACTTTATTTTTTATTATATATTAAATACTCTTCAAAAAAAGTAGAGGAACCTGAACTATTAATGTTAATATCAACTATTAGACCGAACATACATTTTGACCACAGACATCCTAGTTAAAAAAATTCAGGTCTGTTTATCAACACACCGAAACACATTCCATAGTTTGCACATGCATCAGACAGTTTTCCCCATACACGTGCGTGGGGTGTCATTCTCGATTTTGACAATTTCCAGGAAGGTCGATTAATCACTGTGGAACATTATTTCTGTGAATCTTTTTCATTCTGTTAATCATACAGTTGTTATTTTGTTTTTAGTAATTTTTATTGTTTGAATTTGCGATTTACTGATAAAAAAACATCAACTTTCAAATTTTACTTCTGATCCCAATCGTCCTTCCAGATCTTTGGTGGTCATAAAACCTGTAATACTGAACTACCTGTTGTAATGTATGCCCAATTAATTATCATATAACCATTCCCCACAGCTAATATACCTTACAATTTTGGCAATTATAAATTCCTATTAGAGTTCCCCTACTGTTTTTTGAAGAGTATATTATGAAAATATAGGATGCAGCTGAAAACACTTGAAATGCTGTAACCTTCAGTTAAGATTCTGGTTTTATTTGTAGCATCATTCTCACCGCCGCCTGCCCTCAGAATACGAGCCTCCTAATCGACAGAAGTTGACAATGGGAGACCTCATTTACTGGAACCCACGGAAAAATGTTCTTAAGTAAGTTTGTATTTATAGTTCCATTCCATTAACAGAATGATTCTTGAACTTATTTGACAAGTTCAAGGGTCATTGCTCTACAGAGGATGTGTGTGTCTTTGTAATCAGTTGTGGGTGGAGATAAACCATTTGGGTGATAAGAGACTACAATGAAATTGGAAGTCTGAAAAAAAGTTTGATTTTATTGTGTTGTGGCGTCCTGAAAAGCATGTTTCACTAAAGTTTGGGTGTTTAACAATGTACATGTAGTGAGAACCTCAATAAAGATTACTGAAGAAAACTAGTGTGTTATGGTGTTCCATAGAATGATTCATCCGAGGCTATCACAAGACTAAACGAATCCTTCATATGTGTCCATGTGGGACAGGGCTATTCCACCCGAGGGTACATAATTTGTTGCAGGGACGAGGCTTGCCGAGTCCCTGGCATATTATGTACACGAGGGTAAAATAGCCCTGTCCCACATGGATACATAATGTAGGATTATTTTTCTCCCATCCATTAGATGAAAAACAAGCATTTTTGGAAAACGTGAAAAACCTACATTTTTTATTTTTTATCTTACAATAAAATAATCATAACCATTGAAAAGATCGTACCCCAAAATGGTTTATAATAAAAGTATAAACCTGAAAATAATAGTATAATTTCATAATGACGGCAGTTTTCCTTGTTTTTATGAAATATAAAAAGCATTTCTTGCGTTATTTTGTCGTTTACCCAGTGTTAATATCTGCTCAAACAACAGAAGTCATGTGTTCATGCAAGACCGATTTATTCCACATGGGCTGACGTCATGGAATACGCCTGTCTTGCATGGCTAGGGATGGGAGTTAATAAGACCTGATCTATAGAGAAAGGAACGGGTAAAGTGCTCGTCTGATGCACAGTCGGTCTATGATCACGTCCATTGGCTATTTTTCGTTGTGGTACAAATAGTTTTATTTTGTTTCTGCATATAAATGATCCCTTGCTTTTTAAATGAAAAAGAGTAACCCATTGCATGGTGACAGTGGGTTTCCTGACTCATTATCTATATGGTCTTCACCATATATCCGACACCATAATTAAAATGTATTGAGTGCATCATTAAGTACTGGTAACTCATTTCTTCCTTCCAATAACTTATTGGGAGTTAATGTTAGATGTTATGGGGTTTTTGTAATTTATTGTACCTTTAAAACTAAATGTGTCATAGGATATCCAATATTTACATAATTTGCAAATATATCCACACAACCTATACAGACTGAACCTTTGATATTGTGTTTTTACAACTTCTTTCTAAGGCCAAAAACGAAGAATAAACCTACAACGAACTCACCAAAGACTCAACCAGCGACAGCCCCGGTTCCTGCATCCCGCAAAACGGAAGCGGTGGATGCAGAGAATGATGACGGGGAGGACGACTCAATGCCGGTCCCACAGGTGAAGATCGGACCCGACGGAAACATAATACTCAATGAGGAAAGGTGAGAGTCGCACATTAATCAATTTTTTTTTTTTTTAAATGATTTTTTTTTCTCCAACTGTGCCAGCTAATGAAAATTTATCCCATTTCATTTATTAATTCTTAGTGAGAGATTTAACTCGGTGGTAAAATTTTCACCTGAGGTGTGATGGATCGCATGATCTGTTACCTTCATGGACTTGTTTTTGTGAGGGGGGGTTCACTCAGTGCTCCATGATTGGTGGTATGTACTGTCCTGCCTATGTAAAAAATATGTATCTGAGATCTCTTGATACTTGTCAGTGGAAGTAGTGTACATGACCTAGTATGGAGTTACCATATGTTACATATCACGTAGTTATAGTTAAACAATTAATAAAGTTATCGTTAAACAGATATTTTGTTCCCATTCTTGTGTTTTTTAGCCACATTTAAATTTATCCATGTTTGTTGTGAAATAGCTAATTATGTTCTTTGTATTTTCAGTTTAGTGATTGACAACCAGGAGAAAGACAAAAGCCAAGAGATGGAAATTGTAGAGGAAGATGAAAGTCGACCCTGTGGTGGTTTCTATGGCAACAGAATCCAGTCTCGCAGATGGAATGTGATGGGTGAGATTTTATTTTATGAACATCAGAGCTAACACTATAAAAGATTTTGCGTGGGCCAGTTTAAGGAGTTTTGCATACTATCAGTCCTTCAGACTATGGTCTGTATCACTATGTGTTGTTCTGTCTTAAAATCCATGTTTACTTTGGAATAATATAGATGCCCTATATTTAAAGTTGCATCCCATTCTTAATAAATTCTGCATCCTCCTCTGATCAAAATATGTGCACTGAACGTATTTTCATGACACTTATTTCTAGCTGTAACCTGGTTTGTGTTTCAGAGACAAAGCAGTTCTACCGAGCCCTTGCCACTGTTGGAACAGACTTCACCATGCTCATGAAACTGTTTCCTGATCGCTCTCGCAAAGAAATAAAGGTAATGCGAATAATGTCTTAAACTTATAATATACTGTTACTAATATACCCTTTTGGTAAAGCCTATTTCATGATGATGAAGAAAACCACTGATCATGCTAATAGCAAAGAGGAAAAACTAATTATTTTCAAGAGGCTTATATATATATATTTTGCTGATGATTCTGTTTTAATTCCACAATGCTCTAAAATACTTCTCGGACTGAAATACTTTATCCCAAACCCTTCCCTCACCTGTCATCTTATTTTCAACAGGCCATATTTTATTTCATATTTCGAGAACTGGAATTCTGGGATTTTTTCTTAATTTGCCAGACCATATAATGTTTTACCATATTTTAGATACCTAATAACTGCTATTTGAATAACGGTGAAAAGTGTTGCTAGCTATTTAATTAATATATGTTGGTCAGATATTAACATTTGTAGCCAAATGTTTATATTATAGTTTTTTTCAGCTGCTTATAGCCAGTGTTTAAATATTTTGGCTGCTGTTGGCATATTCTTTGAAATATCAACAGGAGGCTACATGTAAATGTAAATAATTAAGGATACTGTCCATAGAACTTTGTCAGTTGTAAGTCATTTCAAGGCTAACAACTTATTTATATATTGTCTCTGTTTATTTTGAGAAATCAATGTGCTCTAGCGGCGTCGTTAAATAAAACAAACTTTACTTTATTGTTTATTTTGAGAAACATTTATATTGTATTTTGTTTATTTCAGAACAAATTCAAGAAAGAAGAAAAGTATCACCGTGTTTTGATTGATAAAGCAATAGGTTTGTATATCAATGAGAAGTATCACCGTGTTGTGATTGATAAAGCAATAGGTTTGTATATCAATTAGAAGTATCACCGTGTTGTGATTGATAAAGCAATAGGTTTGTATATCAATGAGAAGTATCACCGTGTTGTGATTGATAAAGCAATAGGTTTGTATATCAATGAGAAGTATCACCGTGTTGTGATTGATAAAGCAATAGGTTTGTATATCAATGAGAAGTATCACCGTGTTGTGATTGATAAAGCAATAGGTTTGTATATCAATGAGAAGTATCACCGTGTTTTGATTGATAAAGCAATAGGTTTGTATATCAATGAGAAGTATCACCGTGTTTTGATTGATAAAGCAATAGGTTTGTATATCAATGAGAAGTATCACCGTGTTTTGATTGATAAAGCAATAGGTTTGTATATCAATGAGAAATATTGATGAATTTACAAGTGTATGTATGTTTGCTTTTTAAATGTACCGATTGTTTAAAACAGTTGTCTAGGATGAGTTGTAGGATTGATGCACCAGCCAGGTTTTTTCCCCATCACTGGGATATCATATGTTGGTATGTGTTCTTGTCTTTGGGAGAGGCAATATAAAAGATTCTTTGCTATCATAAGTAACTTGTGGAGTGGAGTGGAGTTTAAAAAAAAAAAAAAAATTGCTTTACATCACTGACCCAAGATTATGCTGTACATACTCTTTTTTTTTTTTTTTTTCATGAAAAATTGTGTGTAATAATTGTTCTCCAAAAGTAGATTATGGGGAGCCATTTATTTCAGTGGTCGACAAATGTTTGAGAAAGTTGCTAGCTCTCAGATACTTTGACTAGTGCTCAGTTTATTATAATAATACAGTTGATAATTTCCACTAGCCCTCACAAAAAATAGACTAGCCAGGCCCCAGGGCTAATGGATTTGTCGAACCATGTTAAAAATTATTTAATGACAACATTGTTTCATTTCCCCAGATCAGCGACAGAAGTTCGACATGGCGATCCTGGAGAAGTTTGAGCAGGAGCGGCGAGACTACCTGGAGTTTGTCAAGTCGGAGGAGCTGAGGGTGAAGCAGCAGAAGATCGACGCACGGCTCGAGAAGAAGAAACTGCGCGAGGAGAAACGCAAACAGAGGATAATGAAGGAAAACAAGCTGCGGAGGTCACACAGGAAGAGACGTGAGTCAAATACATCCAGTGTGGACTTCTTTTCTTTTTTACATTGGAATTTTATTTACATTTAATAGAAAACAATTAGAGCTGAAATTAATTAATAGTATCCCTTATTCACATGTAACATTCCATAACAGTCTCATATATTTAATTTATAAAAAAAAATCCACAGGTGCTTAGCAGTATGTCCCATGTTTAACAATATACACTGCCTATAGGCTATACACTTTCAGGGCTAGGTCTGCCACTCGCCAGTTTCGCAACTTATGAATTTTATTTAATTTGGCAAAAACAATTTGTGTAATAATTGATATTTTGTTTGAAAATTGCTTTACTTTTTGCATTTTTGAGATAATTTGGCAAGTTTCTGATCACTCAGGCTAGCCCTGACTTTTATAGGACACCACTCCATTGAGAATGCATATACTGATGTGGTAGTATGATATGTCAGCATTACATTATATTCTACTTGTGTTTGCAGGAAAGACGGTGTTTGACGACGTACCAGATGACCTGGAAGAGATGTCTACTGATAGGTAGCGTTTCTTTTTCACGTCTGCTTCTTCCTTGTTTCGCTTTTCTCAGCTTCTCTTGAGGTGGAAATTGTGGTTTAAATGGCTTGTCGGTATAATGCTGGATTCAACAGCTTGTCTGTGTAATGCTTTGGAGTGTTTGGGTTTTTTGTTTTGTGTTAAAGCTTATCTGGATGCTTGCTTTACTATCTTGACTTAGTATCAAATGATGACTTTGTCTCCATGAAATTCTGTCATGTTTACAAACTGATTTAAAGGCTGTCGGTTCTTGTTTTTCATTTTCCTGAATGGCTGTTGAAAAAGAGTGCTAATTTCCATCACCAGTTTTTAAGTAATCTGTTTCAGCCAAGGTGTATGTGTACAGCATTATAGACAATATAGTAACCTTGCTAATGAAAATATAATTTGTATACAATCTTAGAGTTTGAGCCTGAATTCAGATTAAGTACCAGTGTTGAGCCAGAGGTTTGTTTAGGTTTTTCTTGTCCGTTCCATCTGCTTCTGTATCTCTTTGTGTGCTGTGATGTTTTACTGTTTTTTCTCTTGCTTCTCTTTTGTTTTCTCTCTTGCTTCTCTTTTGTTTTACAATAAACTTTCTGGTGTGGTTTAATAAGACTTCAGTTAGTACAAGCAGTGTTCAAGATTAAAATTTTTGGGCAGTATCCCAGTTGGATACTAACATTTCAAAATCTGGTATCCAACCTGAGAATTTAGTATTATATGGTATCCCGGTGGGATACTGGGTTCTTGAAGTCTGGTATCCAAAATTAAATTCTGGTATACCTGGGATATCGGGATACTGTTAATCTCGAACACTGACAAGTATGTCTTGTGACAGCAACAGTTGGTGTATTTTAACAGCAACTATTACGGTTGTAGTTCTTTTTCGTCCTCGAACCGGTGGCTGATACAATCACTATTTGATTCAGTTACTGTTATAAATTATTATTTTGTTAAATTAGAAATATATTGTGGTTTTTTGTTGATTTTTTATTTTTGTTGGGAGTGCTATCTGACATTTGTGTTTTGCTGTGCATGCATTGGGTGTTTTTTGTTTATGTAACTCTTTCAATGAATGTCTAAAGCTGTTTCCTTTCACATGGGTTTCAGATCTTCTTAAAATTCATCACATTTCCAATAATATATTGTCTTTTAGATTGATCCTAATACTTACTTAGTGCAGTAGGTGACATTAGTCAACAATGAACACTTTGTGTTTAGTTCTCGACTACTGTTTTGGTGATTGTTTTCTTTATTTTGTTATTGGAACTGTAGACCTATCTTACATGAAGTGATTTCCTGAAGAAATGCTTTGATTCGAGTTGTCTCCCTTGCACTGCTCACATTAAAAGTTAATATGCTTGATATGCCTGAACCTCTTTTGAATATAGGCACATAAATAAAGTAGCAATAACAGTAATATTCTTGGCATATCTAAACCACATTTTTGTGGGTTATTTGTTTGAAACAGCTGTGGAAAGCTGTTGCAGTTTAATTCAGTAATAATTTTACTTGGTGATTTCTTCATAACTGGTATAGTTAACACTAAACTGATTACAGATTATACAGTGTTGTGTTCTACTTCATTACACAAGTTCATGGTGATTTCTTTCACTAGTTATCACCTTCAAACTTCGTTACTCCTGCAGACTGTATGCTTCACACAGAGTTTATTTACATTATTTGCTTTATTTTTGTTTGTTTTTATAATTTTTTGTTACATTTTGTTTTTACTGTGATAGAAATTACTTTACTTCTTTTCCATATTTATGAAAAAAAATTGTTTTGTTTGTTAATTTATTTATTCTGTTGGAGGTTTTTTTTTTTTTTTTTGTGTTTCGACATGGAACTGTATACATCAAATTCCAATATATTACTCAGGTATCATATATTTACAATACCTTTGCTGTTTTGGGAGAAATGTAAGAAATTTGACATATACTTGTGTTGAATGTTATTCTGTTAATATTTGAGGTTGTACTCACCCATTGTTGGTACAGGTGCTATAGAAGTATGTTTATTGTTCACAGTAGTGGAATCATTTCCATGGTACATGAGTGAGAAAATCTGTGTGTGTATGTGTTTGTTATTTTATCATTTTCTTTAATATACTGGTGGACAAAACAAACGTAAAAGTAAGCCTACTAAATAGACTTTTTTTTGTTTTGATATGTATCCAAGAAATAAATCATATGACAAAAGACACATTCAAGTCAATTTGGGAATGGTAGCAATTTTTTTCTGAATGTGACGCAATGTGACATCAATTAAGTCATTGGACCCTAAATGCAAATATAATTCACACAATAATGGATGAAGGAACCTTTGTTATTGATCACAGCCTGCCACTAGTTAGCGACACATGTTGAGGGTTGGTTGATCTTGGCCACATCTACATTGTGGTAGTGGAGAAAATTCACATTGATGTTTGTGACACAACGATGAGCATTGTCATGCTGAAATGTTCACCATTGGTTGGTTTGAAAGGTAACACATACAGAACTGTTCTTAATACTGCTGTGTATGAGCCACAAGCTCTCTGCATCGTTTTTCTGCATTCCTGCCCTACACAATGGCCCTACCACCACTGAAATTGCCGATCCATTTCATTTATTTTAAATGAATAAATATTGTTTTAAAAAAAAAATGGATCATAATGTGAACTTGTAATTATCATTTAATGACTTAATTCAAATCATTTTATGTCATCATTGCATTCAGTAAACAATTCATGCTGTTTCTTAATAGACTTGAATGTACTTTTTGCAATCCGATTTGAATTCTTGCTATGTATTGAAACCAATAAAATGTCTTCAGTAGCCATGTAACATTTCTTTGCCCACCAATAAATTTACAACTGTGGATATGGTTTTTAATATCAAGAGAAGACGTTCATTTGAAAGGGAAGATGTTTTTTATGGCTGTAGATGTACAGCCATTTGCTGAAGTTGGAGAATCCAGTCAGATATTATTACATGTATAACAGACTGAAACTATTCAGTGTTTCAGTGACAGTAAACAGAAAAATATGGAAAAATATTTGTCCCAGTTTATTACAGTATCATACTAGATGCATAAGTTTGCCAAAATTAATACATTACATCTACCAATTAATTTACGGAGTATTTGCAACAAAAATGTATACAAATCAAAACAAAGTCATAAAAGAGAAACTAACCATGTTGTTATGAAAAACAGACTTGTTTTGAGAGGAAAATCGTAAACAGAATCAGCGGGACAAACCACTTGATTAACCAAATTTATAACTAAAAGATAAATTTTAAATGTTCATTTGATCAATTAAAAAAAAAATCTTCATCAACGTCTTTGAAATCTTATTTTAAAAAACAAACACATATTTAAATAAGACATGAAAACAAATATGGACTGTTATAAATGTGCATTTACGGCTAGCTCATGTTTGCTTCAGGCCATTATTCACAAGTTTTTACACATTTTGTGTAGCATACATGTAGGCTTGTTATTATTGATTTCACTACAGAATACGAAGCTCATTAAACTAGGCACCACATGCTTGGTATCTTCTCTGAAACAGAATTAACAACAACTACAAAATAAAAACTGATAGTCTGTCAATTTAAATACAGTTTGTTGCAAGAAATAGTTACAGATTCATTGAAGACCAAACCAAAGCAACCTACATTGAGTGATTCACTGCATAGTTTTTTTTAACTGGTTACAATTAAAATAATCTTTCATTGTTAATAAAGCTGAGCCACTTTTTATCCCCAAATACAAATGTTATTTTAACCAAGCATAATTTTGTGTAGACAGAATAACATTAACCTTTTCGTGCCTGTGTTGGAATGTTGTCAAGGACTGAACCTTTTCATGATGTCAAACTAATAGCACCATGTAGCACTTCATCATGTCCACAACATAATCAAACTGATAGGGTTGGACAAATCCACTATACCTTGGTCCAGGTTAGTGAATTTTTAGTTTGGACTAGTATAAATTATGAACTGTATTACAGTCAACTCTTGTTATAGTGGTTGGTATTCATTATTATGGAATATTTGGGTTCTGGAACATTTTTACTGGGAACAAACATGCATCTTGTTTTATTTTGATTATTACGACGGAATATTCGACTCACGGTATTGGCAGTAATTGTTGGTAACTAACATGTATTTCCAAGGCATTGTATGTTCTTTATTACGACACAGATTTAATGGCAGGTGCATACTATATCTGTAATTAGCAAACGTTGTTTTGTCAAATAGCTGCAACTCTGAACACCATTTTTGAGTGCAGCCAATTCCGGCCGTGGACGACTTGATGACTTGCGCACACCGGATTAGCTGAGGTTGATCATGCATGCCTGTCAAGTGCAGTGTAGTGATTACAAAGTTTATTGTTTAACACTAGTGTCTGGGGGGCCAGGATGGGGATGTAATAAACACAGGTCACATTATGTTGTATGAGTTGAATTACTCTTGCAGGCCTTTGTAATTTTTATTAAATCCACTAGTCATGGGATCATTGATTTTAAAAATGTACTAGCCACGATTAAAAATTCACGTGCCGTACTTTACTTTTAACTTAATACAATTTTACTAAATAATAGTAATAATCAGATATGTCACCTAAAGGGGAGATAGAGCTTTAAAATACTAACATTGGGGGGGGAGGATATTCATATTTGCAACATTTTACTTCTTTTTTTCACTAGCCGTCGGGCATGGCAGTAGTAGTCATTTGCCCAACATTGAATATCACTAGCCATGAGAGTGGGGCTACCATAATCTAGAAGCCCTGCTCTTGTCAATTCTTGTTAACTGACAGTTTGGGATAGATGAATACCGACTATTTGTCATTCATTTAGAATTTATGAGGAAAATGTCAGCCTCCAGCTAAGCGACGCAATACAGAAATTTTGATGATAAGTGAAAAACGAGTAACCAATTTCAAAGAAAGTCGCCCTAAACACACAGGATGAAATTGCTAGCCATTTCAACAAAGAATTTGGGAAAGATTCTTTAAAAAGTTGACAGTTGGAGACATTTTGCGAAAGATTATGTCACAGTATGCGATATTCCAATTGTGGAAGGCAAACCTTATTGTTATGTATATATAACAAATATAGGGTTTTTTGGTTTGGTTTTGTTTCTGTGTTAGAACGTTAATAAATATAATACAGCATGTGCATATTCAACAAAATAAACAATTACTTGCCAAACTAAGGGAGCTAACTATTCACGATTGTTATAACAGCACATTCGATATTATGACAAGACCTGTATAGCACCAACATGGCCGTCATAAAGAGAGTTGCCTACAATAATACAGAGGACACTAGCCAAAGCTTCTGTGAGGGACAGTGACTTTCTCAAACATTTGTTGAACACTGAATTGATGGCGCGACATACCCCGTCACTCTACAAAAGGGTTATTTAAATAAAACTAAAAACATTGTTCACAAATCACACATGATTGGCCATACAAAGATCTGCTAACCTGGGGCCTAATTCACAAACGTCTCTTAGGCTCTTTTAGACAACAAAGCATCCTCCTTGCAAGTCTTATAGCATTGCACTGAGAGATCACAAAGTTGCAAGAGTTTAGTGAATTAGGCCCATGATCTGCATTCAGAACAGTTTTCACAAATCCAGGACGACCTGCACCTAACTGATCTCACCATGACTCCTGCACTTGAGACGGCAGTTTAATGAATATGTCTTTAAGTGATGTTAATGTTTGTAATTGGAAGATCATTTTCCCCATAAGTTGTTTGTTTAACTCTCAAAAAGACAAAAAAAAGTTTCAGTCACCAAACTTCATGACTCCATTATTTCAAGGGGCGGGACGTAGCCCAGTGGTAAAGCGCTCGCACGATTCGTGGTCTGTCTGAGATCGATCCCCGTCGATGGGGCCCATTGGGCTATTTCTCGTTCCAGCCAGTGCACCACGACTGGTATATCAAAGGCTGTGGTATGTAGTACCCTGTCTGTGGAATGGTGCATATAAAAGATCCCTTGCTGCTAATCAAAAAGAGTAGCCCATAAAGTGGCGACAGTGAGTTTCCTTTCTCAGTATCTGTGTGGTCGTTGTCTGAAACCATATAACCATAAATAAAATGTGTTGAGTGCATCGTTAAATAAAACATTTCCTTCTTCCATTATTTCAACAGCAGTTTTTAATTGGAAGAAAATTATTTCCATTGTTTACCACCAGTTTTCTTTTTACTTTTAAAGATAAAAAGAAAATTCCTTTAAAGGGATATTTTAAAGTGCAGCTATTTGGTAACATGCTTATTTCAACACTTGGTCAAGACTTGCATTAAGAAAACCTACTGTTGCCACATGTTGGCAGGTCCTATTAAATACAAAATGGGTGGGGTCTTTTATATGTTCATAGACAGGACAGTACATACTATGGTTTTTGGTGTACCCTCTACATTTTTCTTTTCAAAGACCGTCAAACTGACCAAATGTTTGACATCCAGTAGCCATGATTAATAAATCAGTGTGCTCTAGTGGTGTCTGTAAACAAAATAAACTTGTTCTTCTTATACAACTGACCACTAAAGACTAGACTTGCTTCAGATTTGAAGTCTTGAAATAAATGCAGATAACTACTGTAAATTTGAGTTTACCACACCACAAGACCCGTATAAGTTTGTTCAATATGTTTCTTTACCAAAGAACACAAAATAAATGGAGACATGTTACAACGGCACCTTAAAGTAGACAGAATGTCACAAGAGTGTAAGTGCTTGGGGTTCTTGGAGATCATAAGAAAAGTTACACTATAATACTTTACACTGAAATCTTGACTGATGTTTCTCGAAGCACATTAATAGAATACCAGCACTCTTCAAATTTGCTAATTTTAAAATCATTTGGCATATTTTATTTAAATTTGACAAAATGTTACATTTTATTTTCTGTAATGTTTGAAGTTCAATAGATAATTTGGCTAAATTTTCTACCAACCCAGATCTAGCCAAGGCATACTGTCTACTCAACCTAAATTTCTGAAAAGGAAAATTTAGCAAAGAAAAGTTATTTTCAATTATAATAAATTGACTAATCTCTCTATAGACCTAGAATGATGCTCTTAGTGAATTTTTAATTTAAAAAATTTCCCTAATTCGTAGTTTTGTTAAATGTTGTAAAAGGTACCCATGGAAGGAAATGTTTTATTTAACGATGCACTCAACACTTTTTATTTACGGTTATATGGTTAAGGATCACACAGATATTGAGAGGGAAACCCGCTGTCGCCACTTCATGGGCTACTCTTTTTGATGAACAGCAAGGGATCTTTTATATGCACCATCCAACAGAACGGATACTACATACCACGGTCTTTGTTACACCTGTTGTGGAACACTGGCTGGAACGAGAAATAGCCAATGGGGATCGATCCTAGACGAACCGCGCATTAAGCGAATGTTTTACCACTGGGCTACGTCGATAAAGGATACACCTCGGTGGTAGGACTCTCGCCTGATGTGTGATGTCTCACAGTATCAATTGCCCTCAGTGGACTTTCTTTTTAGTTTGGGGGTTTTCATATCCACCACCATTCAACTGGTACAAAACACTTTTAACAACACAACTATTACACATTGATTAATTAATCATTGGCTACTGGATGTCAAATATTTTGTAATTATGATGCATAATCACAGAGGATACCTCCTTCATTTTTCCATAAACGGCAAGAGATTCTTTATATACATTTTCGCACAGACAGGACAACACATACCATGTACTTTGATACATCAGTCGTGGGACACATAAAAGAACCATGTGCACAGAGGACATTCAGTCTCGTGACCCAAGCACCTTGGGGGAGTGCTTTCCTGAATTGAGCTAAATCTCCCCCCCCCCCCCCCACCCCTTTTCAACAAACAAAATAAATATTTGGAATTGGGGGCGGGATGTAGCACAGTGGTAAAGCGCTTGCTTGATGCACGGTTAGTCTGAAGATCGATCCCGGTCAGTGGGCCCATTGGGTTATTTCTCATTTTAACCAGTGCACCATGACTGGTATATGAAATGCTGTGATATGTACTATCCTGTCTGTGATAGTGCATAGAAAAGATCCCTTGCTACTAAAGGAAAAGTGTGGGGTTTTCTCTCTAGGATTATATGTTAAAATAGCCAAATGTTTGACATCTAATACAGATGGTTAATAAACCAATGTGATCTAGTGGTGTCGTCGAACAAAGCACATTTTAATTTTTTATGTTAAATTGATTTACCTATGAGATGTAACAGATCTTCAAAGTGAATCGTCAGTTTAATACCTTGATGATTGCATTAGATTCAGATGGTGTGATACTATCAAGTGAATGAATGTTTAACAACACCCCATCACAATAAAAAAACAAAAAACAAAAAAAACATCAGCTATTGGGTGAAGTTAAGATTAACATCAATATTTTTTTTAAACTAGTTAAATTAAAACCGTAAACAAAAATACAAATATCACAAAAAGGTACAATTTCAAATTCAATATTTCAGAAAATTTTCAACAGAAGTTTAGGATAGAATCGAAATGATTCCAACATTTCTCGTACCAAATATCTCTCTTCTCATTTAAAATGGTTGTGCTCCACCAAATTGTGGCACACTGTCGAACTACACGGACACTGCTCGCACTGAGGTGAAGGATCTTTCTTCAGAATAAATGAACGAGTCATGTATGTGATGCTACCAAGTCATAATCATTTCCATTAAACATCAATAGAAATTTGATTGACAGCAAGGATGATATTAGCTTCTTCATCACTTTCCAATATATAATATTGTAAATGTTACCATCATGTTTGTGCTATGCTAGTATTTGGAATGTCTTTAATATTAAAAAGATGTTTTGCAGATACCATAGTAGAGTATAAATACATTCTGATACTAAAAGAAACCAAAGTTTAGAATCGACTATCTATATTAAATAGTGCAATGAGCAGGAGTTGTACAAAAAATAAATTAATTAATTAATATATAGCTGCTTAGAAGGGATATATTTTAAGCTGTGAATTAGTTTGAAATTATTATTTTCTTCAAGTACTGGAAAGTACTGTTGGTCTGGGATCAATCTCCTTCGGTGGACCCACTGGACTTCTGTTGTGTTCCGGCCAGTGCACCAAAACTGGTATATCAAAGGCTGTGGTATGTGCTGTCTGTATGTGAGATTGTGCACATATATATATATAATATTCCTAGTTGCTAATGGAAATATATAGCGGATTTACTCTCTTAAAGGAGAGGACATTTGGCCTGGTATGCATATTCAACGATATATAATGCACATTATTGCTTAATATCAACAAGTATAATCGTATAGTTAATTAATAAAACGGTTAAATGTGACGACTATTATATATAACGGGCGCAGCCATTTTGTACCATCTCAGTGAGTACGCCCTCTGGCGAGCTGGTGGTTACGTAATACTTAACGTGTCACATCAGGAATGAGCCTTAGAACTTGAGAAACACAATCTACCTGGTTTTTGTGGGATGATAAATAGTCATACATTGCAATGTTCTGTAATAATACACATCCCAGTAAGCCAACAGTAAGTATATCCAGCACTATATATATTATTTTTCAATACAAAATAAAATACCATTGTCAAAGTGGCTACACAACAAGTTGAAACAATTAACAATGTTTTGCCCATGCATTAACCTACAGTACATACTGAAATGATACACGGAGTGTTTTCTTAGTTAATTGGTCTATGCTGTTAGTTGCTTCTACCTTTGATTCCTGATTGGCAGGTGTGTATTTGATTGGTTAATTGACTCTGTCTAGACACAAACATACATACCGGTATTGTGGAATATTACCTGTCGCCCCTAAAATTGTAATGGACATGGTTTATTACTGTAAATAGTTCTGTAAAACTATTGATTAAGTAGACTTCCATCTAAAACCACAGAACTGACCAATTACGTAGTCCCAAAGAAAAGAAAATTATCACTTGGGTATCGTGGGTTGTCGTTTTTGCTCCAACGTAGCATATCAATAGGCGTAATAGTGTACATTTTTCCTTTGGATTATTAAACAGAGAAAAACACTATAACCCCATTTTGTTCCGTTAATGCAACTTGAAATATATTTAGTTAGTTTATTATATTATTACGTCATTTATGCTGTTTTACAAGTCAGGTTGATCAAAGAGAAGCTCCATGTCGAAAATTACTGCTTTTGTTTACACTGTACATACAGGAGATGGTCAGGAGCTGATGTCACTTCGCCCCAAGCTATCCCACCGGACGTCACAAAAATAAAACAAAATGGCTGCCCCCAGTTAGCAGGAATAATCATGGTTTTTTATTAACTCTAAAATTACGCGTTTTTCATTTACTAAAGTGTCAGTATGTGTTGGTGGTCCGGGTATGCATCTTTCCAACACATGAGGCTCTTATTGGAGTTGACCCTACCTTTAAGACTCAAAATTACCAAATATTTCAACATCCAATAGCCGATGAATAATAAATCAATCTGCTCCAGTGGTATCGTTAAACAAAACAAACTTTTTAACTGTATTCTAAAGGGAATTATTCATGTAGGAAAAATTGTGACTATTCCTTTATTGTACATATTTGCTTACAAAGGCATCTGATAGAATAAGGTTCCAACCTGTAGGTGAAGACTGCAAATGACTAATTAATGGTGTTAATTTTTCAGGGGTATCAAGGTCATTGATGAACTGCACTCAAAGCGTGAAGAAGTGGTGGAGATCCTCATCAACATGAGTTATGGCTGCCCATCTCGCCAGGAGACTGTCGACAGCAGTGATGAGGGAGAAAAACCATTCACAGAAGTACTTCCGTTCATCCCCAATAGTGTAAAACCTGTCAACAGGAATGTTAAAGAAGTTCTAGCCACCGACATCCAGGAGGACTCGACAGTTGATCTGGAAGTGTGCACCACTCCAATGAAAGAGTCTTCCAGTGAACTCTCATCATCTCAGGATGCCATTCACTGTGTGGAAGACATGCAGGAAATGCCGCGACCGACACCACCTGTGGTTCTGGTACAGCATTTACAGCATTTCAGTAATTCTTCTGAAGGTGTGAGACCGACATCACATGAAATTCAGTTACAGGACTCACAACCTCCAGATCATTCTCAAGCTGCAAGACCAACACCACCTGTAGTTCAGTTACAGCACCCAGAGTTGTCAGGCAATTCTGCTGAAGCTGCTGCCAGGCTGCAGGAGGAGATGGCTGACAATAAGGTTCAGATGATTCTTGTACCCGAAGAGTCTGCTGGTCAGACAGTGATTCACGTGTACATTGTGCCCGAAGGTGCAGACAGTGTAACCGTGGATGGTCGAACCGTTTTGTTGTCCCCAACTCACACTCCGTGCTCTAGTCAGATGATGTCACCACGATACAGTGCAGCTTCTCCCGGTGATGTCAGATCCAGGCATTCCTCATCTTCCTCATTGTTGTTGCCCCCAAGTCAGCATCAGACATGTAGTCCAGCACCATGTGTTTCACTTGATGTATCTCATAGCAATAATGGTAAAACTAAAGGAACAAAGAACTCGGAAAAACAGTCATTTTCAGGAGATCTGTTACAAAAAACTGGAGTCAGACTTGTAAATAAAATAGATGATCATAGTTTATCTCGGCACAGTCACACTGGTAGAACATCCTTTGAATTTAGCTCATCTTCCATCTCAGCATTGCAGCAAAAAGCTTTGAAGATTGAGAAGCCAGTGACTCCCTTGAGTCCTCAACTTTGTGGATCTTCTCGGAGCCGACCTTGTCCTCAAACACAAGTAGAACCCATCTTTCAGATTTCCTCAGCACAAAACGTGTTCACACCTTTACCTCCACCTTCTAAGATCAGAAAATTATCACCCAGACCGGAGGAAGTGCAATCTAGTTCCAGTTCCATGGCATATGTTAATCCATCTGAGTCAGAATCATCATCATGCCATGAGTTGATGAAGAGAAAATCTCCTAAAAGATATCCATCTACAACTGTTGAAATTGCCACTCTTACAAACATAGTTAAACAAGAAGGGGACCCATGCATTCTCTCTGATGGTTCAGTCTCCCCACAACAGGAGAAGGTTCATCCTGCTTGTAGTTTTAAGAACAGTTCCCAAGAACAGGGCCCATTCATAGCTGGTAATGGTTTTGGTTCTGTGGAAATGGATGGCACGGGTTCCTCACAGGAACATCATGTTTCCACTGTAGTGATGTCCGAGGACTGTTTGACTGGTAATGCAGAGTCACCTGCAGTAGATAAGTTGTCCTTTGAGTCAGTGGAACATTACTCAGGGATTGTTTGTGAACCTCCCCCGAGAACTGTCGTGGTAGATGGTTCTGGTGACACTGCCGACATTGTTCCATATCAGAGTGATGTGATTGTGAAAGATGATTCATCTTAGCGAACGTTGATCAGTGTAACTGTTGGGCATTATAAGGAAGATTTTGTTTTAAAAGTGCAATTAGAAATTTTATTAATCATGAAATAATGGATTTTTTGTTTGTTTTTTGGAATGTGCAATTATGAAGATCTAAAAAGAAATATATAAATCATAATAGAAAGACATGTAGAAGTCATACCTGCCTTAGTTTACTTACGACACATACTGGTATAGTATCCGTAGATTTCAAGGCCATTGTCAAATTTCTATAAAAAGGAACCTACATGTATGGGAGACCTTAGTTTTACAATAATATGTTCATAGGTTTACAATTCATTGTAAGGAAACAGCTTTTTATTTAGTAAAGTGATGTACCAGTATTATTGATAGGTAGAGGTCAACAACAGATATTTCGGAGAAAACGTTTTAAATGATCATAACACAACATTTTTAAAATAGTATTATAAGAGTTACTGGATTATAAAGGCACCTTGTTTTAAGATGAAACCGAGAAACAAGAAACATAACGTCAAATATCGTTGCTTATAAGAAAAACGATGGATTGGTTGGCTGGGTAGATATAAAAAATTTAAGGGGCAGGACATGTTAAGAATTCTATTTATTATATTTATTAAGGTATTGGGTCATTTTCTGGTGGTGGGGGTGGAGGTGCTGAAACATACAAACAATAAGACTAGCTGCATAACTTCATGTATTTTAGTAATTGAATCATTGGTGGATTTGGGGGAAATTACAGGCAAAACTTTTCACTAAACGATTATCCAGACATATTTTTTTCTGTGTTTAAAGGCATATTGTCACAGACTACTGACCTATTTAATGGTCTAACAAAGTATTACCTGAACAAAAAAAATTGATTTGTCTCTAAATGTACTTTATTCAACCATCTTCATAACCACCATACTCCATTTATTAATGATATTTTGTAAAAATAATTGACATGGATTTCACTCCATCATGGTTCAGTTAAAGTGGTGCAGTACCTAGATTTGACATGGATTTCACTCCATCATGGTTCAGTTAAAGTGGTGCAGTACCTAGATTTGGTTTCCAACAATTAATGTCATTTTTATTTGTTATCCATTTTTAGAGAAATAGGTCCTTAAATTCATGACAGTATGCCTTGTCAAAGTTTCCAGTGCTTTAATTCACATTTAAAAATGTATTTATTTGTAATAAATAACTACAAATTATTCACTACTACATAATTATCTTTGCATAATTAACTTGAGATTATCAAAATTGTAATGTACTGTCACTCTGTGTAAATAATTCCAACAGAATCTTTGACTGAAAATATGAAGTACATTGAAAAATCTTCATCAGCAAAATTGCAAGCAGTCATTTGTCAGTTTGGAGACGCGGTTCACATTCATACTCTGAAGTAATGTGTTACTCTGTCAGTGGCGGGACGTAGCCCAGTGGTAACACGCTACCCTGATGCACGGTCGGTCGGGGATCGATCCATATTGGAGGGCCCATTGGGCTGTTTCTTGTGCCAGTACACCACGACTAATATATCAAAGGCCATGGTGTGTGCCATCCTCTCGCTGCATATAAGATCCCTTGCTACTAATGGAAAAATGTAGTGGGTTTCCTCTCTAAGACTATGTCAAATATCCCTCACTTTCTGTCCTGGAACGCGTTTCTGTCTGTGGGGAAAGTGCATCTGGTGGCTGTCACTACCAGTCTTATGTATTACGGGTTTTACAAAAACAATGGCTACATTTGTATGATTTCCTACAGAAAGATGTAGCGGGGAGGGCTATATGTTCAACAGCAAAAATCTATTTTGTAAAGGTCAGACTAATGTAGTGTCGGGGGTTACTACTTCACCTTTGAGCAGGCACATTTGCAGGGTGATTTATGGTAAAAAAATCACATCCACCAACCACCAGCTCTAAGTGCATTTGTTTTTCAATATATTTTCTGGGTTAGCATGACCCGACCTCTACAAAAACTGTGCTTGCCACACTTCAGACCCACCTACCCCCTACAGTTTCCTGCATACATGCCTGCTTAACGGTTGCATGAACCCATTTCCTACTCCAATCCATGTTACAGGTCTTAATTGCTAGAATACAAAAACTGTGCTTGCCACACTTCAGACCCACCTACCCCCTACAGTTTCCTGCATACATGCCTGCTTAACGGTTGCATGAACCCATTTCCTACTCCAATCCATGTTACAGGTCTTAACTGCTAGAATACAAAAATTGTTAACACAAAAAAAATAAAAATTGATGCCATTTTTGTTTATCCAGCAAAGGATCTTCTATATTCGCTTTTCTATATACAGTATAGTACATACCATGGCCTTTGGTGTACCAGACATGATGCAGTGGTTGTTTTTTCATAAATGTTGGCAGGTATGATTGCCTAGGTGTTTTCATCGGTAATGAGTGTCTTCTTGCAATACCTAGAATACATATTTGTATATTTTGTATTTAAAGTAACTTAGAAAGTACAGCATACAGCATTAGTGTTTTTACACGGGTAGTGAGTTATGTACTGATACATGAGTCTAATGCAGTGTGTTCTAGTGGTGTCATTAAACAAAACAAACTTTACTTTATGAAACAAATAAAAAATATATATATATATAAATTTACATTTGTGGTTTGTTGTTTATAAAATGTTTGTTACTTTAATTTCTGCATTATATATTACATCGGTGTTTAATGTTATGGAACATTGTGTCAATTGGAGAGTTTAAAAAATAAACAAAACACAAATTTTAAATATGTCATTCCACAATGTTGTTTGAGAATTTACTTCACATGTATATTTAGACTGATTCTTTAATATCAGTGGTTTTGGTTAACCTTAGAGGTATTCTTAAAAAATCCTAAAGACAACAGTTGTGTCCTTCACCAATCAAACTGGGAAGCGTGTAATTAGCTCAGTGTGAAGGGATAAGCACTGTATTTGTGAGTCAAAGCAGACTTGTGGCCAAGTAAAGTAAAAGTAAAGTTTGTTTTATTTAACGAAGCCACTAGAGCACATTTATTTTTTATCTTATCGGCTATTGGACGTCAAACATTATGGTCATTCTGACACTGGGTTTTTTTTTAGAGGAAACCCGCTGTTGCCACATAGGCTACTCTTTTATGATGGGCAGCAAGGGATCTTTTATTTGCGCTTCCCACAGGCAGGATAGCACAAACCATGGCCTTTGTTGAACCAGTTATGGATCACTGGTCGGTGCAAGTGGTTTACACCTACCCATTGAGCCTCTCAGGGTTTGGAGTCGGTATCTGGATTAAAAATCCCATGCCTTGACTGGGATTCAAACCCAGTACCTACCAGCCTGTAGACCGATGGCCTAACCATGATCCCACCGAGGCCGTTTGTGGCCAAGTTTGCCTTCATCATATGGTGTTTTTGTGGTGGGTTTTTAAACATCCATTAGTTAATGATTAATAAATCGGTGTGCAAACTTAACATGATATAATTAATACTGAAAAATAAATCGAAGGGGTTCATAAACAGTGATGGAATTTACTCAAGTGTTGAAACGGCAAACAATGTACAGGTTATTCAGGGAATTTCAAATATTGATATTGTCAGTTGTCGATATATCAGAAATGCACACAACTGGATATAAGGAACATCATTATACAGGTAATATCTTTACCTGTAATTTGATTGTTTTTTATACCAATGTTTAGACTTTAATAATAAGCAGACTTGTATTGTAACCAAGGATGATTTTTTTTTTTTTTTTTATGGTTAGTTTGTGTCTGTTTCTTTTCATTAGTGGTAGGTAAAGAGTAAACCTGCAAAAGATCTTATATGCATTTCCCCCATAGACTGGGTAACGTTTAACATTAATTTTTAATTTTTTATATTATTATTTAATTTTTTCCCTTGCTGCATTAGAAAAAATGTAGCAGTTTCCTCAGATGACTGTGTGTCAGAATTATCAAATGTTTGACATCCAGTAGCCGATGCTTAATTAATGTACTTTAGTTGTGTCATTAAAACAAACTTCAACTTTTTTTTTTTTTTAAAGCCACCGCCCCCTTTCCTTTCTCTCCTTTTAATTCCATCTCATTTCTTACCAATCTGGCAACTCCTATATTTCAACTTCTTTTGCTGTCCACCTCCACATCTCAGTCCTCGTCTCCAAGCATGACGGGTGCTGGTCTTTTGTTACTATCGGTGCCATTTCCAATCAGCTTTAGCTGTGGGCTTGTTCAGTAGTTACTAATGGCATTGTTAAGAGGAACTTGTAATAACCTAACATACTCCCCTACTACTGGTGTAGTTATTGCTGTGGGTCAGACCAGCGTTTTATCAGCGGCAGAGGACAAGGATGCCAGGTGGGGGTTTACCATTACTTTTGACATACCAGTCCTCAGATTTGGATGGGGGGATAATCAGGATGAGTTCAACTATTGTTATTGCACATCAACCAAGCACTAAACACTGGCCACTGAGCATTTTCACTTGGGATTCAAAAAAATTCAAAAACATTAAAGTGACAGACCCTAGTTTTTAAAGACTGTGTATTTTTCACTGTTAGAGTCGTTTTTGATAACTTAAATCAAACTTTACTTTGATTTTATTGTTAAGATAATTCATTTCCGTATATCCGAAGTGCTTCTGGTCATCCTGGTGTTTTTAACATCACAATTTTTTGTTTATAGGCCTATAATTTTTTTAAATGCACGTGTCTGAGAAGTAACTGGTATGGAGTAGTTTTAGTCTAGTTGTAAGGGTATTTCACCGTCACAGACTCATGTTTCACTCTGCTGTAACTTTATTCAAATATGTTACAGGTTTGTAGCTTAATTAACTTAGTGTCCATTTTTACGGGTTGAGACTAGGGGCTGTGACTTCAGACCACTGTTTAAACGCCCACACACAATTTTTTCTCATTAAAAAACAAAACAAAACAAAAAACATCTCTTTTTGAAAAAAATAAAAATTTCATTGAACCTTTGGTTCACGCGTAATTTTATTTTTACTAACTTTCCAACTAATCGTGATATGTTCAATTTTGTACCGTATGCTTAAATTAAAAAAACAAGAAATTGGGTGACAAAAAATTGTTCTTATAATTGTCTTTTTTTTTTCTTCTTTTTTTTTCCCCTCCCATCATGAAATACAGAACTGGGAGTTGTTTCCCATTTCTGTGCTGTTAAATCTATTCCCTGGAGAAAAAATTCCTTATATCGGCGAAACCTCACATCTGTCAAATTTGTCGGCTGTTCCATTTCCCTCCTTCCCTTATTTTTTTTTTTTTTTTTTAAATCGTCGATTCGTTAAAAAAAAATTATGTTACCTCTGATGAAACAAGACAAATTACATATAATTTACAATATTTTTCACTATTAATGTTATCGTAAAATTTGACTTCAATGAAATAAAAACCAACTAATAATATAGTACACTGGTATAAAGGATACCGGTTAAAACTAGAGGGAGGCAATAGGAACAGCGTGGTAGGCGGAGCTGACTCACATGGCTGTCTGATTCAGTGTAGGTTGTTATGAGTTATTAAAACCCATTTAGTACTCCGGAAGCAGCTAATAACTTACAATCGGGTAAGTGGAATATGCGTCTGTTTTGATATCACTGTATAATATATGATATAATATATCGCACTACACATGAAGGATCTGCGCGTGCAATCATTGTTTTGTCAAATTGTCGCTAGTTCAAAGTTGGGTTACAATTTCACGAATTTGATACACCATTGAAGGCAATTTTTTTTTTTAATCCTTGTCTACATGGACGAATGGAGAGACTGATTGAATGTGCATGGATGTCCGAATGTCGGGATATTCTAGTCAGGAATATTGACACACATTTGTTATAACGACTTGATAAATGCATTATAATATAATAGCGATGCAGATTGCGATCATTTTCTTTTCTTTCTGTTTGATGAAAGTAAAAAAAGAAAAAGAAAGTGTAACATGATCCGAAAACAAAGTTTATTAATTTAAAGATTTTAATGATTTCTCTTAAATTATGATTATTGGTTTATTGCTTGGGCAAATGAAGACCGCTATCTGTATCATTATCAATATCAGTACATCAATGATCTTATTACAGTTACTTCCCTTTGATCAAGTGTATAATACTGGCTGCATTCAGCCAGAAGAAGTAAAAAAAGAAAAGAAAAAAGAAAGCATTTACTAGACTTTTTCATGCACTGCAGAAAAACCGTTTTGTCACACTGGGGGATACAGAATGGGGTTCACGTGGGTCCCATGATATACCTCGCCCATTTGAAGTGCCCTTTTTAATGATTTTAACATTCTATACCATAGATTTTATAACTAGTATGGCACAGGACATTGACCTTCCCACCCCCTTTTCCCTCCAGATATCTACATAGTATCAGCTGCCTGCTGGACAAGTGACTTCATTTTTAATTATCCTATCAGTTGTTATGGACTATCACACTTAAAACATGATTAAAATGGTCAGGAATGCATTTAAGGGTGCATTGGTGGATCCAGAGAAGGGCTCATGGGGGTCCTGTGACTTTTCACCCCGCCAATTTGAAGTGCCATTTTTAATTATTTTAGGGGTTTTTAAATTCATCATCCACAATACTAAAATACTAAATTGCTCTGGAAATGTGTCCTTGAGCCTCTTTGTTTCACAAGTGAGGTGGGTGGGGCGTTCCAGTGAACTCACTACAGAGCTCAATCCATTGGGCAACTCGGCTCATTTACATTCGGCATACTTTTGAATTCTGTGCTGTGCATTATTTAGTAACAAGTTTAAAAACATAAATAAAATATTCTGGGTCTTTGATCAGCGAAATGTTTTTATTTGGTTTGGGAAAGGTAATTGAAATGGATAAAGATATTTTATGTATGTTTTAAAATATATTATAATAATAATAAAAAATGACTTTGTTATCATTCACAATTATATAGGCCTATGCAGTACAAAATTAAGGCCATATAGGATCAAAATCTAGTTAATATAAAATTTACAAAATTGGGGAGGAAATTGGTATACATGCCTGATGCAATGCATATATCAAGTGATTTCAGTATTTTTATATACCGCTCACTGTCTTAAAGCAGCAGACATTAATTTCTGAGGTACATACCTTTTGTAATGTTGAGATTCTTTACTCTCGCTTGAACCGAAATACATTCAATTTGCCATAAAAATTATAATTAACTATTTAACTTTTTTAAGCAAAAAGTTGTAAATATTTGTGCACGTTAACACTTCAAAAAAGTGTATTAGCCAAGAATATTTTACTTTGTATTATGTAAAACAACTGTGGTAAGTAACGTTAGTTTATAAAGCTCCCAAATAGAGGGATCATATCATTAAACATAGGGAATTTATAAGTTGTTGTTTGCCAAATATGAAATGAACTTGAATTTGGCAAGCATTTTTCATAATAAATTCATCAAACAGGGCTGCCGATATATGAATTTCAACCCCTGCCAGACTTACAATGTAGCCTAAAATAACTGGGATGCATTTACAGTAAATGGGCAAAGTAAATAAATACAGCAGGACAAAAAGGTCATCCTTTTGTATTGGGGGGGGGGGGGGGGGGGGGGGCAAGTGTCCTTCACTAGCTGCCCTTCACTAGCTGCCCTCTTCAGCTATATATATAGACCTGCCAAAAAAAGAAGAAGAGAGAATCATCATATTTTATAAGCCTAAATTATTAATTTACGGTTGTTTCACCAAACTTGTGAAAATACCAACACAGTTGTTGTCCTGCATGTAAAACTAGTTACTAGTAGTTTATGCCTTGTCTAGGATGTAGTTTGGTGATAGAGATATTATGGGTGATAGGATCAGATGCCTTTAGAATATCCCACCAGGTTTTTATCACATCCCAATCGGTGCCCCATACTTGATATATAAAAAAACATAGTATGTAATATGCAGCATATATTTCGGTGAACCGTTCAAAGTTGCACCCAATTTCATTCATAGATCTTTTTTTTGTATTTTAATCCTACGGGACATTCAAAATTACATAGCACCAAAACTACCCCCACCCCCACCCTCTACCAACTCTGATCGGGCTGCTGGTGATCCCTTGTACCTGCCAGTGCGTGTAGGTACCTCTCCCACCCACCCCAATCCTTTTCCTATGCTGGACAGAGAAGCTGTCCAAGGCTGGCACCTGTGTCCATGACAAGCATGCGCTACAACAGCTTGCTCTGAATGTGCATGTAAAACACTATGTCCTGACCTGACCAGTATGTAGCAGCACTGTTGTGTTTGTAGAGAATTGCACAATAAAGACCCTTTGATGTTCTTCAGTTGCAGTAGTCTGTGGCAGCAGCAAGTTTCCTTTCTATCCAGACCTAATGTTTTAAATTACAACCATGTTAGCTACATTTGTAGATACAGGGCTCAGACTTAATGATGTCACAGTGGCGGGTCGTAGCACATAATCGTAACTAAAATGTGTTGAGTGTCTTATTAAATAAAACATTTCTTCCTTTCTTCTATTACTTATGGTGCAACCTCTGCAATTGCACACAGCAATCAGCAATACTATGGAGATTTTAATTCTCAATGGTATTTCTTTTGCTATGGACTATATTTGATATTGTTTCTTCCTTGGCTTGTTTTTTTGCCATGGACATTTTCTTAATTATCTAGGGTTTGTGGTGACCCATGAGATCTCTGACATGGGACCAGCATTTCGCTTGTTGGTTGTGGTGACCCAAGTTTGTGATTGAGATCTAGCTCTGATATGGGACCAGCATTTCGCTTGTTGGTTGTGGTGACCCAAGTTTGTGATTGAGTTTCACCTGCTGGTTGTGGTGACCCAAGTTTGTGATTGAGTTCTAACTCTGACATGGGACCAGCGTTTCACCTGCTGGTTGTGGTTAGGTGTTAAGCGTCCACGATCATCGTCTGCTTAAGGTCTTACAATCTGTTGGAAGACTCTGCAGTTGTTGACCAGTCAGTCAAAAGACCAACACTGTGTCCAAACACTGGGCCTATGCTCCAATATTTGCACACTGCCAGGGAGACGGAGCAGTTGGCAAGTGTCGCAAATCTCAGACTTCGACACAAGTGTGCAAGTGTCGTGACACAGGTCAGACAAATTTTAATACCAACATCCACTCGAATATGGCTTGTATTTACAATGTAGTTTAATCTGTTGACCCGAGTTCACCAGTGTGTACATGTATATTGGCACTTTGTGTAGTAGTGGTGTGCATGTACTCACATCTTGGGCGGGATGTGACGCTCTCTAGGGTCGATCCCCATCAGTGGACCCATTGGGCTATTTCTCATCACAGCCAGTGCACCATGACTGGTATATCAAAGGCCATGGTATGTGCTATTCTGTCTGGGATGGTGCATATAAAGGATTCCTTGCTTCTAAAAGATAAATGTAGCGGCTTTCTTATATCAAAGACCATATATCAGAATTAACGAATGTTTGTCATCCAGTAGCCGATGATTAATAAATCAATTTGCTCTAGTCGTATCGTTAAACCAAAACAAACTTTAACTTTATTCACATCTCACATTTTATGTTTTTAGTGATCTCATGATCAATTATGAAATCTTTAAGTCATTGCTATGGAAAGTGCTGTAATTATTCCTACAGTTTAGATGGTGAAATGTGTGTGAAATCTGCTGGGGTTTTAAAAAAGAGAAAGCATATTCAATAGGTACTAAAGGTAAAATCATGAAATTTATAGGGTCTCTCCTGGTGATGACAACAGTACATGTTGGTGCATATAGTCTGAATATAATTCAAACTGTTCCCAAATACTAATATTACAACTAATTGTGTTCCTGAAAATTGATTGGTTGCGGTATTTCTTAAACACCCATCTGAGACTCTTGCGAGAGAACCCATTGTAGACATACATTGGAGGTCACTTTTGAGACTTGTGATTGGATTCACCATGATGATCAATGGCCCAGTCCTCACAGCCATACAATAAAATAACCATGACAAGAATTTATTGCTTTGTGACATATACGTTAATTTGCAACTGATTGCTGAATACGTTTTTAGTTGTAAAATTTCTTTTAAACCTGGTGTTTGAGCGTGTATAAGAAAGACATCTAATTAAAATTAGCTCCACTGGTTAATTACTATTACATGTGGATCTAACAGCAGCCCGTTGGAACTCATGTCCAGTTGACCTTTCATTCGACCAATCAAAACCTTACTTGCAAAATCATGCCAGTGATTTGAAAAGAATTGAAAACATTCAGGATTATGCCGAGGGTATACGAAATGATTCGGGTGAATTACAAAGTATGCTGGAAACTAATTTCAATATAAAATTTTATATAAAATTCGTTTCAAGACGGGGGGGGGGGGGGGAAAACCTTGATGGTATAGCCATAAAATCTGTTTATACCGGTACTAGTATACAATCCAGAGTTTATTAATGCACTTCCCCCCCCTGTTGTTTACTATTGAAATAGAACAACAAGTTCGCCTATTGCATAAATAGTCTCGCACGATATTTTTTAGAATGTGTATGCTCCTGAATAACGCTGTAAAAGGCGAAGTGTAATTGGTCGATATTTAAATTTATTTATAGATAAAATGTCACCTGGACATGGGAGTCCACGCAATGCTGTTAGATCTACTGGTAGACCAGTAGAGCTAATTTTAATCAGATTGATAAGAAACAGTATGCTATATTTATTTCCGTTATATACTATTTATCTTACAAATCATGTTGTAAGATAAATGGTTCCAATATCCTGTCATATTATATAGTATTCTCTGTGTTATGTATGAAGTTAATGTTTTCTACAAGTTTGGGTGTGACGCATTCATTATACCAGTGACTCATTATTGATTTACAAATTTTACCAGTACAGTCAAACCTGTGTTGATCAGCCACCAAAGACAGAGTTAAACACTGGTCCTTTTAGACAGATGGTTACTTAATACAGGTCAGTTTGCATTATATTAGTTGATTTGGGAGAGTAAAATGGATGTCTTCTTAATTGAGGTGTCTGCTTCAGCAGGTTTGACAGTATTCATTAATGTATATATTTATATATATGTACATACATTAACCGAAATTTGTTTTGTTTATGATCAGGAAAATAAATAAGTATTGTCACGGGTCTCCCCAGGTTTTAATAAAGACCTGTGACTGCATATATGCATGGTTTAAAAAAAGTTACTGTGTGAGCAGAACAGTTTACAATATTATCTATTAAACTGAAAAACAGTTTTCAAAAATTAATTTAATGAAATTTGCCATTTCCTATAAAATTTGCAATTGACGAATTTAACAAATATATCAAAGCTACAGTATAGTCCATGGAACGTTTTATTCAGTGTCGCATCGCAATTCGTTATTGAGATTTTGGAAATCCTTACATAATTCTAAAACGTTAAGACTACCACACACGAGAGCTTTCAGCTCCGCAAAAAGTTACTTGAGACTTTTTGCTCAGCTGATAGCTCCCATGTGCGGGCGATATTGAGTTTTTTGTCTCACATATTCATGAGGAAAATATCTATCGTGTTTGATATTTTTGACCTCGTGTGGCAAAAATCTTACCTTGTGCACGTTATGTGAGCTATCAGCTGAGCCAAATTTACCAACTGACCAGGAGCGGGACATAGCCCAGTGGTAAAGCGTTCACTTGATGCACAGTCAGTCTAGGGTTGATCCCCGTCGGTGAACCCATTGGGATATTTCTCGTTCCAACCAGTGCCCCACATCTGGTTTAACAAAGGCCGTGGTATGTACTATCCTGTCTGTGGGATGGTGTATATAAAAGATCCCTTGCTGCTAATCGAAAAGAGTAGCCCATGAAGTGGCGACAGCAGGTTTCCTCTCTCAATATCTGTGTGGTCCTTAACCATATGTCTGACGCCATATAACCGTAAATAAAATGTGTTGAGTGTGTCGTTAAATAAAACATTTACTTTTACCAACTGACCAATGGAAACACTAACATTGCATCAGAATGGCGTCATTGTGTAGTGATTTCCCTAGAAATTTGGCACGGCATGGTAGACCAAACACTTTTGGGGAATTTTCACCATTTTCAGGGCACTTGTTTTTCATTAAAAATACACAAAAATTTATTGAAATAAACATTAATGTAATTTATGTGCTTGCTTTAATAAATAAATGGCAGAAGATATAGAAGGCATATTTTATTAATTAATAATACCTTTTTGGGTGTTTTATAAAGGAAATTTTAGAATTAATTAGTGAAAAAGGCTTGTTTAATCTCAGGGCAGCATGGTGCTGATTAAGGCAAGATGGTGCTAGACTACTGAGGCATGGTGCTGCACAATGCTAAAACAAGCATGGGAAAACACTATTGTGACAGTCGTAAACAAACTAGTTCAGCAATTAGCTCATCATGTACAGTGAAATTGCTATGAGTTATCAGCTGAGCAAAAATGTATGAAGTAACTTTTTGCTCAGCTGGTAACTCTCACCTGCAGTAAGCTTTAAATAGTAGTCAGGACTCAATTTTTCAACTTATTACTAACTGTCTCTAAATCAAAATTTTCAAAGCAAAATGTTCCCTGCCCTACAGCTGCCAGTCTACCTTGCCCTCACCCACCCCCTCCAACTATCCAGCCATGTTTGTGAATGTGCCCTATAGGTATGTTCTTACAGATGGTCACGGGTCAGTGTTTAGAAAAACCAACAGTTTGTACATGTCTCAGTCCCCATGTATCTGTAAAGCTAGTAAAGAATGTTGCTGCTCTGCAGCCAAATTGAACAAGCCTGGCAAGGATTAGACTTGAAAATTTCTCTCAATTACTTTGATGTACAGCCAATAGTTTTAACCATTCGTGGTGCAATGAGTTCACACAGCAGTTCTTCACATACAGACAGTGTATTGTGACCTCACAGCCATCGATGTTGACTCCACATCAGAAAGAATGAAAGAAAGAAATGTTTTATTTAACGACACACTCAACACATTTTATTTACGGTTATATGGCATCAGACATATGGTTAAGGACCACACAGATTTTGAGAGAAAACCCGCTGTCGCCACTACATGAGCTACTCTTTCCGATTAGCAGCAAGGGATCTTTTATTTGCACTTCCCACAGGCAGAATAGCACAAACCATGGCCTTTGTTGAACCAGTTATGGATCACTGGTCGGTGCAAGTGGTTTACACCTACCCATTGAGCCTTGCGGAGCACTTACTCAGGGTTTGGAGTCGGTATCTGGATTAAAAAGCCCATGCCTCGACTGGGATCCGAACCCAATACCTACCAGCCCGTAGACCGATGGCCTAACCACGATGCCACCGAGGCCGGTCCACATCAGAATACATGTAGAGAGGTTTTCAAAGTGGAATCCAAAGTCAAATCAATTCATAATGTACTTGTGTACCTCAAGCTACTAACTGTTTTTTAAAAACATCTTCTCTTTTTTTTTCTTTTTTGTCGCCTTTATTTTCCAATCTGGATTGCTGTACTGTAACCTATAAGCTGGTAAGCATTTTATCAGTTCATCTGTGAGTATTTTTGAGTCTTTGTTTGTGAAAGTTTCATTGCTGTTAAATTGAGCGTCCATATAAAAAATATAGTTCTGGTGTTGGGGATGAAGTGGGGTGGTTACTAATTCACCTTTCAACTGGGATGTATAGCTGACATATTCTGGCCACCTCAGGTTTAGTAATGGGGACTACTTCCCCCTGCCTTCCTACCCTCCCCCTGCCTTCCTACCCTCCCCTTACAACATCCATGCCTCTGTCTGTTCTCCTGTTGTTGTCCTACTTGTAATTTTTTAGAGTTGATTAAAAAAACAATAGTTAAGCCTTTGTTAACCATGCAGTCATAGAAAAGGATAATTTTTATTTTTAGACAATTAGCTGCTTTGTACAGTACAGGTCAGATTGTACCATTCAGGGGAAAAGACCAGAGGTTTCATAAACAGGTGGTCACTTAACACAGATGGTCACGATCAGATTTGACTACAATATGCAGATTAATTCAGAGTATAGATGGGTACTTGCAGGTCTGACTATACAGGGTACAGATAAATTGGGTAAGGAAAAAAATGGTCACTTAACATGGGTGTCCACTACTGTAGGTCTGATTATACAATGTACAAATGAATTGGGTCAGAAGTAAGGTGACTGCTTAAGACAGGGTTCCATTATTGCAGGTCTCGTATAATATATAGATGAATTGGGAGAAAGGTGGCCATACAAGACAGGTGGTCACTATTGCAGGTCTCACTATATGATACAAATGTATATAGATGGTATGGGATGAAAGGTGTCCACACAACACATGTGTCCACTTGAGACAGTTTAAGAATACATGTACCTCATCATCTACACATGGGTAATAAAATGTTTTTAAATTACTATTCATTGCAGCCATTGCACCACGACTAGTATATTAAAGGCCATGGTATGTGCTATCCTGTTTGTGGGATGGTGCATAGAAAAGGTCTCTTCCTACTAATAGTAGTACTAATGAAAAAATGTAGCGTGTTTCCTCTCTAAGACTATGTCAAAATACCAAATGTTTGACATCCAATAGCCGATGATTAAGAAATCAATGTGTTCTTTTTCTTCTTTTTTAAATTACTAGTCTGGCAGCTTCTTTTTTTTCTCCTTTTTTTTTTTTTTTTTTTTTTTTTAAATATTTTTTTATATTTTCTGTCACTTGAACCATTAGACATGGGAAGAAACGTTCCAGTAACTCCCGAAACTTGGACAACGTCATCATCAGACAGTGAGTCACATGTCTAGGAGGACACAGTCAGTGTTCTAACATAATTACTGGCTGACATTTAACTCATAGGTGAGCTCTGTTGTAGAACTTGTAAATGGCTTGGTGTCTGGAGATGACAACAACAGGGGGGGGGGGGGGGGGACAGAACAACTTTATTTTAATTTGATTTGATGAGTTGGTTCATATGTCCATTTTCCATTAGTGCCCCCTCAAAATATTTCCTGGATCTGCTCCTGTGCATTCATACAATTCCCACAACTGGTATATCAAAGGCTGTGGTATGTGCTATCCTGTCTGTGGGATAGTGCATATAAAGATCCCTTGTTACTAATGGGAAAATGTAGCAGGTTTCCTCTCTAAGACTGACAAAATTACCAAATGTTTGACATCCAATAGCCAATTGTTAATAAATCAATATACTCTAGTGGTGGTGTTAAACAAAACAAACTTTTTACTTCTTTTTTTCCCGCATCCAATTCCAACATTATAAATTTCCATGGATTCGTCATGATTTAAATTGTCTAAAGTGGTTGAGATGTGAATACATGTAGACCACTAATACCACTGTGCCAATACATACATTTTAAAGTATAATTTCCTATAGCAAAATCTATATGCAATAAGATTGTGGAGATGTTTCATTTTGTAATGATCTTAAAAATTATAATATAATATGAAATTGAATTTTAAAACAAAATAATTTTAATAAATCAAGCTAATATATTTTTACTTGGTATTTTTTCAGCAAAATTTCTGTATTATTATTTCCATTTTAAACTAAACTTCACTTTTTAAATAATTTAAAAAAAAGTTTCAGTTTATTTTGGTCGGACGTAGTGCTCCTGTCAATATTTGCCTCAGAGCAATTTTTTGGAAGGCTTCTTTCTTTGTCTTAGTCTAGACACTGGGGATTCCCCTTTGTGAGTCATGACCTTGCATCATTAGGCATGCCTTTCCATATATGGTAAGGCTCATCACAACTCACAAGGTGGGATGTCCTCCACACTCCCCTCTGATTGGCTACAGGCCCTTCACTTCTTCTGGACCATTCCCAACATTCTTCCCCTCAGGGGTGATAGGTCTGTTGCATGCTACAATAATTACTATATTCACTCATGCATGAAACAACATGAATGAGTAAGCTTAAAATAATCGTATTGACTGTTCCAAGGGTAACTGCTTTTGTTTGTTTATACCGCCTTACACAATACATTGTCGTGGGCATCCAAGACACATTTTTCTTGTCGGCCTTTTAAAAACAGAAAATTTGAAAAATCTTCATTGAATTCCTGAGCCAGACAATAACCTGAGCTGGGTTATCAGTCATCTGTTAACACATACTTGAATGCATGTCTCTCCATAACACTATTCCCCGTCCACCAAACCAGTGATTAATTCTTTCTCCGACAGAGGGAATTTCTAGGATTGTCCTCTCAGTGTACTGGCTGGCTTATTTCCGTGTTTTCGCCTGTAGGAGACAGTATAGCATAGGAAACCGTAGAGCTGTGTTTGTGGGACTGATCGACTTAGTAGAGTAAGTACATGTAATACCAATATTCATGCTTGTGGTTCATTTGGGGAATACAGTCGTTAGACCATCTATGTGGTACTTGCCATATATAATGCTGGGTCATGTTATATATATGATATATACGTCAAACTGTACATGCAGGTTTAGGCATTTACAGTGGTAAAGATACATTTAAGAAGGCTGTGTGTGTAATTTGATCTCTCTTTGCCAGGCATGTGTCTCTTTGTTTCTTTATAAATGTGTTTTGCCTGCATGTATGTACATGTAGCTAGTGGGTTTAAATATTTGAATCATATCCAAAAGACCAAGCTTATCCATATCAAGTTTTTTATCTGTATTTTTTTATTGATGTGTATTTTAATCTCAGTTTAAAATAACAAGAAATGATTTTTTTAAATATAGTGTACATGCATCAACATAATACAGTACTTGCATATATTTATGTAAGACAATAACGTGTATAGATGGAGGGAGGCTAGGGGAATGTTATGAAAGGTCATGCTATATCAGGCCCGTAACCAGGGAATGTGTGATCAGTCCAAATGTACCCCTCCATCCTCCAGGATCTTTTTTTTTATTGGTGCCATTTTCAATTGAAGATCTACAATTTTTAAAATGCAAACACACACACACTGTGATGCATCACCCATCAGGTAATCATACACAACTATAAAGTTAAGTGCTTATTAATATAAATGCTGGTAGATACTGGGTTCATATCCTAGTACCAGCTCCAATCAAGAGTGAGTTTAATGACTCAGTGGGTAGGTACGAGTATATAAGGCCACTATACACCAACATCTCTTTCTTTAACCACTAATAAATAACCGCTTAACTAGAACAGCAAGCTTGAACCATATTTGGATATAGGCATGAAAATCAGTATAAACAACAACAACATAAATTCTGTTTTATAAAAAAAATAATAAATAATATTTGGTGGACGTGGGTTAATATATTCATGGTTTCTTGTGCCACGGTTTAATTATGTATTGAGAGTTGCTTGGTCTTGAGAGTTTTTTCATGCTTATATGCCACGAAGGTTTCGAGCATGTCTATCCCAAGTCCCGTCTCTGAGTTGCCAATTTTTATTCTTAAAGCTGCCAATTAAGTTGCCATGGTAGATGATATGAAGGTACTTATAACGGAACTGTTTTACGTTGTTTTAATTGTTTCTGCATTGATTGGTAAACTGTAGATAAGAAACAGCGTCTTTTGGCAACTGCTACCAATGGGCGTCTTAGCTCAGAACAGGGGGGATAATAAAACAGGTGGCGCGTCACTCATTAGGGTCCAACAAACTCAGACAATAGCTGTATTTTTTTCATTGCTTTGTCATTCCTTGTTATACCACAATCATAACGGACCAAAACCGTATCGGCTCTGTACATGACGTTCCTATACAGCACGGTTCTGCACAGGGCGGTCTATAGTATACGCTGCAGTTACCAGTCGTTACCAGTTGACGTTTGTTTACACGTGTACTGAGATATGGGGAGGGGGGGGGTCAGTAAAATCAGTAATAATAAAGAAAATATATGTATATTGTGGATAATAGTATTAAAAAATATATGTAGTGATGACGGCTCTGTACAAGATGTTCCTACACAGGGCGGTCTAGTATTTTTATACTAAGATATGGTGGAAAACACATTAACAGTAAAGGGAATAAATATATATTTTGTATCGTTCCTACACAGGGCGGTCTAGTATTTTATATACTTAGATATGGTGGAAAACACATTAACAGTAAAGGGAATAAATATATATTTTGTATATAAAGAAAATATATGTATATTTTGGATAATACTCAGGGAAAAAAAAAAATATATTTAACGTGTGTGTATTAAAAAATATATATAGTGATGCCGGCTCTGTACAGGATGTTCCTACACAGCACGGTTCTGCACAGGACGTTCTATAGTATACACTGCAGTGAATGGTTACCAGTTGTTACCAGTTGACATTTGTCATGTGTACTGAGATATGAGGGTGGAAGTCAGTAATAATAAAGAAAATATATGTATATTGTGGATAATAATCAATAAAATATATATGTGCATATGTATCTTCAATGTCCCTAACTGCGTTATGCTTCAAATTCCGTTCACTTTGTTTTCTCGTGCACGGTTCGCGCAATCAACATCCGATTTGTTGTCATCGGCATGTCGTTCATTTATGAGGTTTTTCTTCACAGTTCAGGAACATTTTTATAAACAATAAAGTTGAGAAAATTAAGTATCTAAATACAAAACTTTACAAACCCCTAAAACCATTAATTTTACTAAGTCGTTTTTGTTTATTCCTTAAAATTACCGATATCGGATCCACATGACTCGTAGAAATTGACTTAAAATGGAGAAAGACGAATTAACTTTCAGTGCGTGTCACATGACCTCACACGTGCCAGATCGACAAGGCCAAAGAATTTAATTTTTATGATTTTTAGGACCCCTGTTGTTAGAATTTGTTTTCAATTATTATATTCGATCTGCAAAAGGTATGCTATATTTTTGTGCCTCTGTTGTAGTGAATAGTATTCATAATACATTCATAACAGTTGTAAATAATTTTGAGTATATAAATTTTGTTAATTTAGAATAAAAAATAATTGAATAAATTAAGTGTTCGGCAGCTGTGCATAATTAAGAAACATATATTTTTTCATGTAGTTGTCTTAAAAAAGAAAAATGATGAACTGCACATGCGCATTACGATACTTTTTGCAAACGCATGCGCCTGAATGCAGTTAAAAACGTCGCACTTTTTTCTGTTTATTCTAGGGTGTTTCACTTTTGTTTACTAGAATGGATTTGTTTTACATCCAAATTGTTGATTTTTTACGTTAAATGATTAAAATCTATTTTGTTTCACGTATCGTAGCTGAAAAATGTAGAATAATATTTCCGTAAATATCGTATTCATGTTTTTGTTGTTAGGTGAACGCAGTTTGGGACGTCGATGGTATAACGTGTGCGTGTGTAGTATTAAAAAAAAAATATATATAGTGATGCCGGCTCTATACAGGACGTTCCTACACAGGGCGGTCTAGTATTTTATATACTTAGATATCGTGGAAAAGACATTAACAGTAAAAGTAATAAATATATATTTTGTATAATACTCAATGCGTTCGTGTTGACACTGTATAAAAACGTGTGCATGGGTACACTTTGCCGCATAAAAACTCAACTTTGCCACCCAAATTTGTTTTTTTATGTACTTTTCCCAATTAGATAGACAGTAAGAAAAATGCAACAAAACACATTCTGATATATAAAATATTACTTTACTGTTAAAACAAACTCAGTCACTCAGTTGGTCGCTTATAACCTGAAGCCAGTCAGAGACAAACCAGGTTTCTGGGACCCTGTCGATCGTCGTGCCATCTGGAATAGAGTTATCTCCACCTGTTTCAGCTAAGACACTCATTAACAGCAAGGGCCTTTCAAATATTATGTAATGCTGGTGGGTGGGGGGGTAGGTGGATGTAGGTCCAAGCGTTATGTGGCATTACAAGGGGTGGGGGGGTATTTACAGTATTACATAACACACTTTTTAATCATTTAATTTCTTTTTTTCATAAATGCTCTGTCACGGCGACAATGTTTAATGTAGTTGTAGCACACACCTCAGCTATTTGGGCTGTCTGTCCAGTACAGTGGGTAAGTGATAGAAGTCAGTGTATAGTGGCCTTGCACCTATGCACCGAGTTGTTAAACTCTCTCTGGATGGGAGCTGGAACCGGGATGCAAACCCAGTACCTACCAGCCTTATATCCGATGGCTTAACCACTACACCACTAAGGCCGGTGTTCTAGTATTAGTTTTAGAATGACTATAGCTAAATCAAGCAGTTCACTGATAGGAATTGGTCATCAAGCAAGCGGTCTGACTATTGGCCTACATCCACCTAGAGGGGCAGGACGTAGCCCAGTGGTAAAGTGTTCGCTTGATGCACGGTCGGTCTAAGATCGATCCCCGTCGGGGGACCCATTTGGCTATTTCTTGTTCCAGCCAGTGTTCCACAACTGGTGGTAACAAAGGTCGTGGTATGTACTATCCTGTCTGTGGGATGGTGCATATAAAAGATCCCTTGGTGTTAATTGAAAAGAATAGCCCATGAAGTGGCGACAGCGTGTTTCCTCTCTCAATATCTGTGTGGTCCTTAACCACATGTCCGACGCCATATAACCTTAAATAAAATTTGTTGAGTGCGTCGTTGAGTAAAACATTTCCTTCCTTCATCACCTAGAGAATGAGGAAGACTATATTAGAACTGTCCATGACACTGATGGATTTATTGTGCATTTTAAGTGGGAGAAATAGAATATTGGACAGCATACACCCAGATGTATATAAGTATATTTTCCTGAAAGGTCTAAATCAGCCGATATTTTATGTAGACAGGTGATGTATTCTACCTGCTGGCGGTAATTTGAGTGACTTTGAGACAGTTTATTGTACCATAAAGACAGGTCCATTAGCCAACAGTGTGACAAATGCCTTCCAGCAGATTGGATGCAAATAAATCACAACTATTGTCGTGTGATGCAAGGTATAAGCTTTACAGGTATATATTAAAGATCAGAATGTTCCTTCAAGAAAAATAAACGTGTAACTATTAGCAACTTGCGAAACAATAAATATCTGTGCTGGTAATCCAAATTAATTAATCACTTACTTGTAATAATTAAAAGACATATATATTACTTTAAATTTGCTAAAATGAAGCCATATTTTGATGAAGTTGTTAATAGTATAAAGCAAATATAATTGTGGCAATTATTTTGCATGGGGGGAGGGGGGGGGACTTGCATAGCCGATGTGTATTTATGTGCTGGGATGTTGTTAAACATCCATTCATTCATTTATTCATTGTACATGCACATACAATTTAACCTGGTCACAAGAAAACAAAATAGAAGCATGTTTTGAACCAAAAATCAGTCTATATTAGATTAATTTCATGTACAAAATTAGGTTGTAAACAGTAGGTGTATACAATGTATCTGTCCAATCAACCATTATAAAAAATAATGGCTTCGGTAACCATTTATAGGACACAAGCATGTTAATGGAATGCAATAAATGATGCAAGAATTAGCTTTCATGGAGTCATTAGAAGTGATAAAAATGGACTGGATTAGTTAATGTTACCAAGTTCAATGAATAATTTGATTATTAACTTGATAAATAAACGTCAATAGAAGATGTGTTAACAGGGTCAGGACAGATGTTTTATGGACTTCATCCAGGAAGAGTTAGTAGTGTCAGTAGACTTTAATCAACCCCTACAATTACTAATGGCTACCGGCAATGCCGAATTGTTAATTCTTCTCAGCACTTTTTTTGCTGTGGACTATATTAAACAAAAAGGTCCATGCATGTTTTTTGGTGTAGACATTTTCTTAATTGCTTAATGAATTAATACTAGAACAATATTTTGGACTTAATTAATTTATACAGCACAAGTTAATAGGGTCAGTACACAATTTTCTTATGAAATTAATACAGGTGAATTAAATTAAGGTTCAAGCATGCTGTGCTGGACACACACCTCAGTTATCTGGGCTGTCTGTCCAGGACAGTGAGTTAGTGGTTAGTGAGAGAGAAGAGGGTGTAGTGATCTTACACTTACCCATGGAGTCATTAAAACTCGCTCTGGGTGGGAGCCGGTACTGGGCTGCGAGCTTTGTACCTACCAGACTTATGTCTGATGGCTTAACCACGACACCACCGAGGCCGGTAAAAACAAAAAGGTTAGTGGACTGTTTTATTATGGACTTTATAGAGATTTTGTATGGATGTAATGAATTCATACGGGATGTGTTAATAGAATCATTGAATAGTTTCACCATGGACATAATGAATTAACAGGGTCAATAGACACTTTTATTAATATATATTAAATCCAGGGTTTAAGCTTTTTTTTCTCTCCAAAATGTGTAGCTATATAAAAAAACCCACATTACATAAATATGATAACTTTCTACTGAATTTTTGTCTAATGTATTAGAAATATATTCATATTGGATGATGTTGCCATGAATGTTTTTTCAGCTATTTTAGCATGAAATAGTTTTTAATAAGTAAATTAATTGGTTTTAATTTTATATACAGTTTTCAGTTTTAAAAAGAATTTTTAAATTTTTACTTTTCTATGGTTGTCACGTCCCTTTTCTATGGTTGTCACATCCCTGTTTGGTGACTGACAGTACAATGTATACAGACAGTGGTAATGAGGCTAATGGGTTTAGAAGTCGAGTTATAAAATACAACCTGACAATGAAGTATTTGTAAGTTCAGTCTAAAATGTTTACATTGTACTCATGTCATGTTGACCATTTTCTACATTACATTTTAGCATATTGATATATTGTACCACAATAAATCTCTACAGCAATGAGTATACATGTATGTATGTGTGTGTATGTGTATGAAAGTTGTTTCTGAAGGTTCAGATGTGTTGTCCTAGGCATGTACCTGAGTTACCTTCCTAGGATAGGTTATAGTGTGAGAAAAAAACAAAAAGATAAAGTTTGTTATGTTTAACAACCCCACTAAAGCACATTGATTTTATAATTGGCTATTAGATGTCAAACACTTGGTAATTCTGTCATATAATCATAGAGGAAACACTACTTTTTTCATTAGTAGCAAGGGATCTTTTATCCATGCACCATCCCATAGACAGGATAGCATGTACCACGGCCTTTGATATACCAGTCATGGTGCACTGGCTGCAATGAGAAATAGCTCTATGGGCCCACTGATGGGAATCAATCCTAGATCGACCATGCATCAGGTGAGTGCTTCACCACTGGGCTACGTCCAACCCCAAGAAAAAAACTAAAACTCGATGTCCTTACATTGCTTTTAATGGGAAACCTTTCCCTTTTCTAATGTATACATACAAAGGTTACAATAAAGATTGTATTGTATTGTTTTGTATTGTATTGCTTCAACTTAGGATTAGCAGCTAGGATCCTTTATATGTACTCTTTGACAACCAGGACAGCACATACCAGGGCTATTGATTTGTGTCTGAATTATGTACCAGCTCCATACCAGTTATGGAGAATGGTCGAAGTGGCTTACACCTTCAGTCAGTCTGGTAGTGTTATCTCTAGGTTGGAGCCAGTTCTGGAATGATAAGATAAATTGTATTACATGTAGACATTAAACAAGTTTCATTTAGTCAAAAGATATTTTTTTATATATGAATATCAATGTTTATAATAAAATGAAATCATTAGTTACACATGTATATAATATGTATGATATTGGAAGAATATACCCCAGTGGTGTATTGTAACATTTAATATTTAACTGACCTTGCAACATCTACAAAAGTATACTGACCATCAAAAAAAAGTATACCATCAGTTTTATAGAAATGGCAAAAACAACACAAAACACAAGTTTGCATGTGTTTCATTTCAAAAGTATAATCATTTGGTGAAATACGAACACTGTAGACATAAAAAAATTACCATCAAATATGTACATCACAGTTCACAAATAGCACTGCTGGTTAAATGTGCATTTTCATATAAACATGTTTCAGTACACTTTGTTTTGATTGTCAATATATTATAAAATGGTGATTCCCATTACATGTATGCATGTATCCTTTGATATGTAGGAAGATGTCACTCCTGATTAAGATATCAGCAAGTATGACACTGTCCTGGCTACTATCCCCAACCATCTGAATCTCCCTAGTGTCTGCCACTGTAAATGATTAACCCCTGAAGATTCCCCACATGGGACTGTTTGTATGTGGCAGCCATTTGCCTGATAACATCATACCTCCACCAGTTGTCTAACTGTTACGTCACTTATCATTGGTCATCAGTTAAACATGGCTGCACATGAAATAGTCATACTGCTTATTGGGTGATTTGTTACACACATGTAGGTGTTAATTTTCATTCCACAGCAGGACACATCTATTATTAAAGGTCTAGAAATAGGGGTATAATTTCATTTGGTGTAAGCATCTGTTGGTAGAATTTAATTCAGTAGTAGTAGTTAATGGATCAAACCTTGCTTTAAAAAAAAAAATTAGTGTAATTATTACACACACACACACACACACACACACACACACATACACACACAATTTAAATTATGGGGATCCATTTAAGATATTACCATATTGATACAATATTCACAGGCTAATAGAAGCTAAAAATGACTCTTCTTGGACTAGTCTCAGGGGAGTGATGGGTATCCAAAGTAATAGCTGCCCTTAAACGCTAAAGTCTGCCAATTAATGGACTCTGGATTTCTCCAATCTCAACTAATGCCCTTATTACTGCAGTGTTCGAAATAAGCATTTGTTCGGACAAACAAAATGTACCTTGGTGGTTGTCCGGTTGACAAGTAAAAATGTTCAATGAAGTTTCATTTTGAGCAGTGAAAAACATCGTCCTTGTACTTGAATAAGACAAACTATTTATTTGGACAAATGAAAATATTGTCGTAAAAGTCGATTTCTAGATGTGTTTGACCAGTGGACTAGTGAAAAATTCTGCTTATTTCTATCACTGGACTGGTGTAGCCATTGCCATGGTATGTACAGTTCTGATTGTGGCAAAGATCCCTTACTGCTTATTTGGTGGGATATAGCAAGTTTTATTTCTTTTTCAACTAAAGAGTCGAAATAACCATAGGTTAGTCTCTGTTGTTTAAAATGTGCTTAAATGTTGTTAACAAATATTCCTTTCATTTACTGTTGATAGAAACGTCATGGCTTTTCTTTGCAGCTTGACAAATTTTCTATTTTCTTGGCTACAACCACAAAGTATAATTATTGTTAATTCCGAGTACTGATACATGTATATTATATCTACATGGTGAGCTTTTGGGGGTGTGGGGTTTTTTTTTAAACAATATTTATTCAGTAAATTAATTTGATTGGCAGACAGGCAGTAGGTGCCTCACCAAAAGAAATGATGTTATAAGAACCTCTTCACAGACAGGAGAGTACACCCCATGTACATGTTGTACCTGTCTGTAGTTTTACATGTAGACTATTCGGTAAACTTCTTACATTACATCCAGATCGGAAGTGAGGAGAACCAAAGAAACAATGGTATTCTGCAATCAATAAACCTGGATTCAGAGGCCAAGTTGAGTTGAAATGAGATAAAAGTAAGAGTGATATTCCAGCATGGATTGGCGATTAGTGTCACTACATCCATGTACCTTTTGTCCTCGCCTTGCAGTATTTGCTTAATGGATAGGTAATAAGATGTATGAATAAATTTTACGAAGTGTGTCTTCGATCACTATTGATTTGCTAGTCTCAGGACAAAATGCATGAGCGGGCAACACTGTGGAGTTAACTAATACATGGAGCTGACCGGTTGAGCAGTGTTCTCAAGTGTTTATCAATCTGCCTTTAACTGGTGTCCACCAGAACTTGATCGTGGCTAGGTCATCTCTTTGTATATTCATGTGTTTACGACTAGACATAAAGTATGAACCCTCAAAATGTGGGATTTTTAACACTCTTCCCCCCATTCCACCCCCATGTAAACCTTTTGTACATTTGAACATTACCCCTTTCCCAGTATTCTGAAATATACACTGGATATAACTTAGAGATTACCATGTCTACTCTGTCAATGAAAACCCCTCCCCTGTACATATTTGCAGAATCCTTTCCCTCTTAGGGTATATACATACTTTATGGATGACCCCAGAGTAATCTAAATGTTAATGTTACGATGATGATGGTCATTCCAAATGCAATACTCAATGAGTGATCCACAGTTAAAACCAGTACTGAAATGCCGCAGAGTTCAGTCATCCTTTAATTAAGGCCTCTGATGCACATCACCTTCCATTAAAGCATACTCTCTAGGCAAGTTCAAACTAACATGCATGAACGTTTCTTGTGAAGCACCAGAACATTTAATTTAACTATAGATAGTGTCCAAAATAAGTACTTGCCCATTTGTCTTGACAAATTAAAATCTGAATAAACAAACTGCACATCAATGGTTATCTGGGGCCTAATTCACTAAACTCTCGCAGGATGCTTTGTTGTCTAGCAGAGCCTAACAGACCTTTGTGAATTAGGCCCCTGATCGATAAGTAAAGAAATTAAACATTGTTTCATTTTAAGTAATCATAAATGCTTTTGGACGGGTAAAATTATTGACAGATATGTATATCTTTTAATGTCTTTGTGCAGTGGACTAGTGAAAAATTCTACTTATTTCTAGTATTACTGCTGTGTTTTTTTAACAAGCTCAGTAAGCTTATCACCTACCAAAGAAATGTGGTCATTTCAAATCAGGTCTTGAGTTTTAAAGTGAGTGATTGCTCACACTCCACCAGCCAAACATGATGCTGACCAGGGGTCTAATTCACAAAGGTCTCTTAGGCTCTGCTAGACAACAAAGCATCCTCTTTGCAAGTCTTTTAGCATTGCACTGCGAGATCACAAAGTTGCGAGAGTTTAGTGAATTAGGCCCCTGGACCCTCATGGGACAATTTAGGGGCCTTCTATACTTTCATTCCCAGGTGTTGCTCAGGGGACGGGACGTAGGCCAGTGGCAAAGCACTCTCTTGATGCACGGTCAGTCTGGGATCGATCCCTGCCGGGGGACCCATTGGGCTATTTCTCATCCCAGCCAGTACACCACAACTGGCATATCAACGGCTATGGTATGTGCTATCCTGTCTGTAGAATGGAGCATGTAAAAGATCCCTGGCTACTAATGGAAAAAATGTAGTGGGTTTCCTTTCTATGACTATATGTCAAAATTACCAAATATTTGACATCCAATACTTGATGATTGATAAATCAATGTGCTGTAGTGGTGTCGTTAAACAAAACAAACTTTTTCAGGTATTGCTCTGTCTAACCATCTCAGTAAAAACAGCTCACTTTGTGCTCATAAAAATGTATTTAATTGGCCTATTTGTCACTTTGCACGTTTTAAGACACAAGTGATCTATTCTAGTATTGACCAACTTTGCTTTCTGGAACTAAATTAGTATTAATTATGCAAGACATTTGTTTTGTCTAGCCAAAGCTACTTATATAGAGTGTGTGCATAGACCAATAGAGTCAATGTGGATAGCTATAAAAATGGTTTATAGCCCATCAACTGATAAAATTGTCCCTGGGGAATGGTCTTTAGAAGCTGTGTTATACAGCCTCACCAACAAATAATGGATATGACATAATTAAAATCTGCAACAATGGGTGAACAGGCCTTCAGAAATAGCATCTCCAGACAAAATCCCTGGATACCATCAAAGCAGGTTACCAATGCACTGAATCATATACATGGACAGGACAATTTGAATTCCTTCCAGTGCCTGCAGTTTCTGAGGTAATTGAAGCTGCTAACATTTAAATACCCAGAATCATTAAATATTTACCCAGTAGCATTGGATTTTACTGATCACCTTTCATTTAAAGCATTTTAAGTGGATGTATTAAATGTACTGTGATTTAGAGTATATATGTAAATTTACTTCTAGATATATATTTCAATACTTAAAGGCATACTGTCACGGATTTAAGGACCATATTTCTCAAAAAATGGATAATAAATAAAAATTACATTAATTGTTCGAAACCAAATCTAGCTATCGCATCACCTTAATTGAACCATGGTGGAGTGAAATCCATGTCATCCCTCTCGGCAATTTTAGTTTTTGAATTATGGACCATTGCCATAATTCAATTATTTTTACAAAATGTCATTAATAAATGAAGTATGGTGGTTATGAAGAGACAAACCAAATTAATTTTGTTCAGGTAATACTTTGTTAGACCATTAAATAGGTCAGTGGTCTGTGACAATATGCCTTTAAGTGCAATATGCATGTTTGTTTTTAGAAGCAATGCACCACAACTGGTCATAGGTCGTGGTATGTGTTTTCCTGTCTGTGGGAAAGTGCATATAAAAGATTGTTTGCTGCATTAGAAAAAATGTGGCTGGGTTTCTCTGATGATGTGTCAGAATTACCAAATGTTTGACATCCAATAGCCAATGATTAATTAATCAATGTGCTCTATGGTGTTGTGCTGTTGATTGTGCTTATTGTCATAATGAAACTTTATAATTATATTTTGATAGTCCGTAGGATTTCACAGTATATGGTACATACATATAACTTATAAGGAACATTTTGTTCAATGTCAGGACGCAAATTTCAGAGATTGCTACTAAATTCTAAAATATTAAATGGTAGTTTCTACTCGTTTTCAACTGATCATCAACTGTTGCTAATCCAAAGTTTTAAAACAAAATGTTCCCTACATATTAAATGACATTTACACTTTGGGGCGGGACTTAGCTTAGAGGTAAATCACTCGCTTGATGCATAGTCAGTCTGAGATTAATCCCGATTGGTGGGTCCATTGGGATATTTCTCATTCCAGTCACTGCACCACGACTGGTATATATAAAGGTGGTGTTATGTGCTATCTTGTCTGTGGGATGGTGCATATAAAAGATCTCTTGCTACTAATGGGAAAATGTAGCAGATTTCCTCTCTAAGACTAAATGTCAAAATTACCAAATGTTTGACATCCAATGGCCGATGATTAATAAATCACTGTGCTCTAGTGGTGTTGTTAAACAAAACAAACTTTAATCTACAGTTTGTTAAAATGTTAAATTGGCCACGGGTGAAGAAAGTCAGTCTACTGCACATTGCAATTATATGTAGCTATGTTCCTTTCTTTTTGGAAGCCACTATTTATAGGGAACACCACTTGATACCATTTATCTAACAAGTTGTTTTGAAATGTATTTAACCAGCAAAAGTGAGTTGGAAAAGTTTTTAAGTAACAAGTTGTAAGATAAATGGTATCTAACAGACATGCATGTAGTATTCTATTTCTTAAAAAAAAAAAAAATGTTTTCAAATAATTTTAGATGCCTTTTCCAGCTAAATGCTATTTACGGCCCTAGCTCTTGTAAGCTACCTTAGGGACGGTCCATAAATATTGATGTGCTTCACAATCCGAACAATGTTCGGAAGCGGGAGAGGGGGTAAAAGCCATGTTCGGATTACTTTTCAGGTAAAACATCGGTCCATCGAAGGTCAATGTTTCGTACACATTATATCAATGTTTTTATGTTTGGATTAGGGGGGGGGGGGGGGGGGGGTCAAACCCAATCCTAACATTGTTAGGATTATGAAAACCATTGACATTTATGGACCGTCCCTTATGCATCACAGATAAGTAAATTTCAGGTTAACTGAATGTGCTCTAGTTGTGTCATTAAATACAACAAACTTTAAAGTTTAATTTATTCAACTTAACCTACGCATCAGATGTGTCTGGTACAGAAGTGGAGGAATGTAAATTATTTGTTTTCTTCTCCTTTGAAACTCATGACATGTGGAAACAGCTGTTTAGCTTTGTTATGGTGATGCTTCAAGATATGTTGTTATGGTGATTCTTATAGCTGTGCTGTCATGCCATGAGATACACCAGAAGAGATTTCAACCCTCGGGCACTTTAGATAGAGCTGTCAGGATTTCAAAACTTACCCCGCACATGCTATCATAAAATTAAAGTGGCATCTGAATGTAAAGAAAAATGTTTCATTTAATGAACCCCAGAGTGTTACATAATGTGTGGCTATTAAATGTCTAAAGTTTGTTTTGTTAACCATGCTGTTAGAGCATATTGATGTATTAATCATTGGCAAACATTTACTAATTCTGGTACACAGTTTCAAAGAAAACCTGCTTCATTTTTCATTTATATGCACTTTCCCAGAGACAGGACAGCACATACCACAACCTTTGATATACCAGTTGTAGGACACTGATTGGGACAGGGAAAAAACCCAATCAGAGAATGGTTTAAAAATGTGTTTTGTTTAACACCACCATTAGAGCACGTTAATTTATTAATCCTAGGTTATTGTCTGACAAACATTTGGTAAATTTATACCATACACAATTTCTTGTTTAGAATATCAGTATCTGAACATACAAAGTGTTCATGGTTCATAATGGTAGTACCAGGACTCAAACTTTAAAATTAGTTAATTTTAAAATGTTTTGCCACAGGTAAAATACTGACCTATGGCAATTTTTAGCATATTTTAAACCAGTAACTTTAGTAACAAATATAAAAAACAAAAATTACCGCTTTAACTCAAAAGCAATAATTTGTATTTAGTAGTGCACTGGCTTGAACGAGAAATAACCTAATGGGTCCATCGACGGGGATCGATTCTAAACCGACCGTGTATCAAGCAACTGCTTTACCACTGGGCTACATCCCGCCCTCTTGTAGTCAAATAGGCTTTATTAGTGAAAACCATATTTCAAAAAAAAGCAAACTCAGGACACTCTTTAACTGGCCATGACCTTAATCTGACTTGAGGGCCTACAAACTGCCAAACAACTTTGATGAAAACATTGTTAGTAAATCCTGTTGTTTACAAACAAGTACTGGTACACTGGTGGCATTCAGTGGGTTTGTAATTTGACTAGCCTCTCTAGATACTGATTGTTTGTATACTACATTGTACTCATGTTGTCCTATCAGATTTATTAAAAAACCCAGCACATTTTCGCTGACATCTGTTGTTAATATCTACAACTGACAGGTCATATAGGGATTCTTCATGTGCATATCAAATTGGACTGTTGATGTTACTTCCTTATTATTCAGAATAATAACATCATACATTGTGGACGGCAACAGGAAGTTTCAAACTGAATCCTGAATGCTGCCAAACATGTACATGTTAGGTTAGTTTTGTTTTTTCCAAATGAAGGCCATTATATAGCTTACATGTACAGTAAAGTTTGTTTTGTTTAATGACACCACTAATCATTGGCTATTGGATGTCAAACATTTGGTAATTTTTACATATAGTCTTAGAAAGGAAACCCGCTACATTTTTCCATTAGTAGCAAGGGATCTTTTATATGCACCATTCTATAGACAGGATAGCACATACCACGGCTTTTGATATACCATTCGTGGTGCACAGGCTGGAACGAGAAATAACCCAATGGGCTAACCGAAGGGGATCGATCCCAAACTGACTGTGCATCAAGCAAGTGCTTTACCACTGGGCTACGTCCCACTTCTGTACTATACAGTATAGTGACATGTTTACTGAGCAGGTTCTGTTATTGAGCAATTAACAGTACATGAGAAAAGACAGTATACACAGGTACATGAATGTATGGTAGTCATATTTAAAAGATGTTTTGAACTACACAAGGAATTCACTCACTTACATATATTTTGTACTTCTGATAATCTGTTTTAAATTTCTTAGCTACCTGACCAAAGAAGACATGTACTTAATGTACTTACATTGTACTATGTTCTTAAATATACCTGCGGTAATTATTTTAAACAACTTGCCTACCTGAAAAATACATTATTTACAATGCATGTACTCATTGTGTACTTCCATCCAGTTCAAACAGTTTACTTTTGATAGTCTATTTTAAATTTCTTAATGACCTGAGAAATACTTATAGGATATTAAACAAGCCTCCATTTTGTATCATGTTTATGTCCCGATTGAAATAATTTTCAGTTGTCACGAGCTTTAGCAAATGACAATGAAAATTATTTCGTGAAGGACATAAACATGATACGGAATGGTAGCGAGTTTAATATCCTATTTATTACCCATAATCTATCTTAATTTATATCACTCATCTCGTTTCATTGACGTTCCTGTAAGGTTGTGCACCAATTGATGACATCATCTTGTGACGTCAAAAGTGTTACGTCCTACTTGGCGTTCTAGTGGGACGTATCACTTTGATATGTACCAAGATATTTTTAACCATATGGGTAATAAATGTACTTATTATGTACTTTACTCGTTTTACATAACACTGCTGTGTTCAATAAATGTTTGAGAAAGTCACTAGCCCAAATAAAAAATTCACAAGCCTGGACCAAGGACTAGTGGATTTGTTGTCATGTGCTTACATAAAACAGTGATTGAAATAAGCAAAATTGTTTTACTAGTCCACCGGACAAATACATGTAGAAATCGACTTGTCTGCCAATATTTTCAACTTGTCCAAATACATGGTTTATTTTATTCAAGTATCAGGAAGATGATTGTGATAGCTAAAAATTAAACTGTACTGAAAATTTTTACACATTTTGCTTGTCCAAATAGATTTTTACTTGTGGGGACAAACGGACATGGCATTATTTCGAACACTGTTATATAGATATATATATATATATATATATATATATATATATATATATATTTGCTTACTTCTTACATTCTACTTACAGTGCCTCTTCAACAGTTACTTGCAATGCACTTACCTATATTTACTTCTTGCATTGTACCTATAATGACCTTGAACTATACCTACTTCATTTATTTACAAAGTATTTCATTTACAGTAACTATAACTACCTTTTTTACTTCATTTGTTTACAAAGTATTTCATTTACAGTAACTATACCCACCTTGTTTACTTCATTTGTTTACAAAGTATTTCATTTACAGTATACAGTTTGTCTTACTGTGCTTACACAGTGACTTCTTGTGCTTGTGTGAACACGTTTACATCCACCACCATACTTCTGTTGCATGCTCATCTTTGTCTTCTCTTGCTCACAGACACATCAGTTTATCAGAATCTCCAGTGTTGATAACATTGCTTTTCACTTTCTTAGAATATGTCCATAGCCTTTGTGGCAGCTGCAGGTTTCCTCTCTGCTGTGGACCATGTGTAGAAATAATCATCATCTATATACCAGATAGCCACACCCACACTGTGTAATACATTCCTTTGCTTTTCTTTCAATTCCTTTCTAGTACCAAGTCGCCTCGTACAACAGACATCTGGATTTTTGTTCTGAATATCTGTGGAATACATAAATGACAAATTTTAAATTGTATATCTGTATAAGATATGTCTAAAGCTGAATGCATCATATGTCAGTGAAAAACATGTTTTCCCAATCCAAAAATATGTTTAAACGCGTTTACAAAATTAAATTATGCTTGATTTTAAAAACATGTTTAGCTATTAAATAGTTTATGTATGTTTTTCAGCAACACCAGATGGCAAACAGTATGTCCAAAAATATATTTCTGTTTCAGAAAAATAGTTTTTTCACTGCCTTGTGTGAGCAACTTAGGGGGTACTTCTTGAAAGCTTTAAGCTGTCTTTAATTGGTTTCATTTTTTAAAAGACATTTTGTTCGCTATGCAAATTTCAGAGATCGCTACACAATTCTAAAACATTAAATAGTAGTTGTTACACAATTTTCAACTGATCACCAACTGGCTCTTGTCAAAATTGCCAGTGCACCACGACTGGTATATCAAAGGCTGTGGTATGTACTACCCTGTCTGTGGGATGATGCATATAAAAGATCCCTTGCTGCTAATCGAAAAGAGTAGCCCATTAAGTGGTGACAGCAGGTTTCCTCTCTCAATATCTGTGTGGTCCATAACCATATGTCTGATGCCATATAACCATAAATAAAATGTGTTGAGTGCGTCATTAAATAAAACATTTCTTTCTTTCTTTCTTGTCAAAATTAAAAAACCCAAATGTTCCCTGGAGAATGATAGTGTAATACAATCATTCAGCTTTGAAAAAGTACTTACAGTTTTATCCTAAGATTGTCATTTACTGTATTTGGGACATGAGTGGCTGGTTTTATCACATGCCCATTGCCAAATTATAAAACTTCTAATTTTTATGCAAAGTGGCTACAACATTTAGTCTTTGGCTAATCAAATATTCCGTAATGCATATTTTAATAATTTTCCAAAAAATACTCTTATATCTGAAAGTTTGCTAAACCAAAGTCCATTCCAGTGTAAGCCTTGTTTACCGTGTGATAAATATACATGTATTACCAGGATTGTATTTTCCCATAGGGCTGATTTAACCATGGGTTGTGGTTATCAAGTGCATATATAGTTTTATAATGTGCATTTTACTGGCTATTATAGGTATAGTACATACTATGGACATGCAATATGTCCACATCCTAAAACACATAAAATATTACGATTTGTGTCTTTATCTCATACATAACACTGTGGTTAAATGTACATGCAGTTGTAACCACCGGTCTAGTTTTGGACGTACTGAACAGTGAAAATGACTTATAATTACAGATTAATTCGGCCGGTAATTAATCACGAGTGACGTGGATTACCGGACGGCACTAATGACCCAGTTGTTTGATGTGGGTGACACGTTCATTACGCTCTATTGGTCATTGATCATCTCATTGTTAATTAACTTGTAATTAACTGGTAGTTGTGTCATTACTGTCATGTTACCAGGCTTCGGGGGGGGGGGGGGGGGGGGGGGGTATCCATTATTGTAACCTTGCATTATGTACTTAATCTTACGTTAGTGGCCACTTTGTATGATAATCTGGTCTTATGCAAAATTTCAGTGTTCTGCCGTGCATACGTTTTTGGCTATTCCGTTTCAAAAAGTAGGGTGTATTTTTTTTAAATTACCATGCATATAACTTTTTGCGTCATTCGCATCTAACTTCATGTTATGAAATTTATACACCTGCATTATTTTTATTTCAGTTGCACATTGCAAACAACAACAGTTGTTCATGAAATTTACATGCATTAAGATGCATATTCATGAAAAAATCCCAGAACATTACATTTGCATTATTAATCCAGTTTACACTGCTTCATTAGGTCATGCCTATTGTAGTATGCATGTACAATGTAATCGAGTTACATTCTAACCAATTTTTTTTTAATTTACTGGTTCCAGATATAATTTTATGTTATGTTCATGGCTGGTCCCAGCTGACTTGGCACTGTTTGTGCATTACAGTGTGCTTGGACTAGCCGCATCACATAAACTGTATCTGTAAATATTCAGAGCATCTCTCAGTAGACTGGTTTTCACAGCCATAACGACAACTGCATTATATCAGTCTATCTCTTGTCTGGCTGCTAAGAAGACTGGCGTGAGACCACTTTTGTTGAACTGGCTATCAAGAGCATAGATGTTCAAATGTGGAAATTGATGTGATTCCAAGATATATGTGTGTATTAATTTTTTTGTTTTTGAAAAAAGAAATTAGGTTGGAAAAATTGCATGAATATTTAATCAGTGGCTGTGAAGGAAGAAGATGAATGCTTGTTAACTAACACCTCAGCACATTATAAACAAGAGCCGTTTGGTGTCTAAGATATATGGTAATTTTGACACTTGGGAGAAAAACGATACAGATAGACCGAGATAATGAGAGTGATCTTCTGAAGGAGTGACAGATAAGTAGAGAGTGAGTTGGGGAGGTAGACACAGAGGGACAACAGAGGTGAAAGAGGGAAGGAGAGAAAGAAACAGAGAAAAAGATGGAGAGACTGACAGAGAAAGAGAATGAGAGTGGCTGTCAGATGTAAACAGTAGTTGCAACACTTGGTCTAACTGAGTATGAGAAGTAGTACTATCACATAATTTGCTAAATTCCTTCATATTAACAGTAAGTCATCTTACATGTGTGTCTGGGTGGGTCTGTGTATATCTGTGCGTGTGCATGTTGTGTTCGCGTGTGCATGTTGTGTATGTGTGAGTGTGTGCATGCATGTGGATATATGGATAGAGCATTTAATACAAAACAAGTATATACAGTGGACTCTGTCTAAACCGGATTCTGTGTAATCCGGATCTCTACGTAAACCGGTCCATTTCTAAAGCCCCGTCCAGCTACCGTTTATCTCTTAGGTATAAATCTCTGCCTGATCCGTACTCTGTCTACTCCGGATCAAAAATCAAGAACGAAAGAACCGTTCATGCATTAATTACCTCTGTCTACACCGGATTGGGATTTGACTGAACAACAGGCTGCTTAATTAGTTGAACAATGATCGTCACTTGCCGAGTAATCAGGATGCCGTCGCAAGATCAGATACAAAATGTAATCACATGCACTCGTGTGAAATTTACTCTTATTGCGTGCGGTAGGCCGTTAGATTTGGATTTTGTATTTAAATAATTTCGTACATAAGAATAAATAATGTTTTTGGAAATAAAATAAAATTTAACCTAGTACATATATTAAAATGACCAGAAACATGTTTAATATGCAGCCACTAATATTTTATGCAGAAAAATATATTTGATATGTAATTACAATCGTTAAAAAGTCTCTGTTGGTGGATAACATCTTAAAAATTGCAGCAAACTCAGGAATGTCCATTTAGGTATATTTTTTATGTCTGTGAAATAGTCTGGCTTGTATGACTGTTTCCCAACCATCCATGGGTTCAAATGTCATTGTTGATCGCGAGTTGTTGATCATTCAAGAACCGTAACTCTGGATGAACTCTGCCTAAACTGGTCCTCTCTGTAAACCGGACTGTTTCGAGGGTACGAAGTGAGTTCGGTTTAGACAGAGTCCACTGTATATATATTCATTGTATATATATGGATAGAGCATAACAACATAGTATATGTATATATGGATAGAGAATAACAGTCTTTGATTAGCCAGTCCTGGTACAACAGTTGGGTTAGATAGTGTTGATAATCAGAAGACATTTTGTGATCAGCTTCAGTTTGTACCAACCAATCAATAATGAAATAATAACTTGCAACTTTGTGGAACATTGTAAAAACTAGAAGCAGTCAATAAAGATATAAGTGAAGATATACACTGTAAGTGATTTTTAAAAAAGTAATTAACTTTTGTTGGACAAAATCAGGACTGCTTAGTCTCAGGGTCACTCCATTTCTTGATAGCATATACTGATATATATTTCAAACATAAATCTATGAGACTACAGACCTCACTCTTGCTTCTGGGGATGGGACGTAGCCCAGTGGTAAAGCGCTTGCTCGATGTGCAGTCGGTTTAGGATCGATCCCTGTCAGTGGCCGCATTTGGCTATTTTTCATTCCAGCCAATGCTTCACAACTGGTGTAACAAAGGCTGTGGTATGTACTGTCTTGTCTGTGGGATGGTGCATGTAAAAGATCCCTTGCTGCTAATCGAAAAGAGTAGCCCATGAAGTGGTGACAGTGGGTTTCCTCTCTCTATGTCCGTGTGGTCCTTAACCATATGTCTGACACCATATAACCGTAATTAAATGTGTTGAGTGCGTCGTTAAATAAAATGGTTCCTTTCTTTTCTTGCTTCCAATCACTCCCTTTTAACATGTGAATTTATGTGGGCATTGAAACCTGTCTAAACTGGACCCTGAAGAAACCAAAATCCTGTCAAAACTGGCCAGGTTTCATGGTTCCAAATTTTCAAAATTCTAAATCCCAACCCTCTAAACACCAGGGCTCATATTTTCGAAGCTATCTTAGCGCTACGAAATATTAAAACCATCGTAGAGTGTGACGTCACTACATCACACGCCATAGTGACGTCATAACTTACGATGATTTTACGATTTTGTAGGCTAAGATTGCTTCGAAAATACGGGCCCAGGGGCCTAATTCACAAAGCACTCTTAGGCTCTGCTAGACAACAAAGTATCCTGTTTGCAAGTCTTTTTGCATTGCACTGTGATATCCAAAAAGTTGCGAGAGTTTAGTGAATTAGGTCCCAGATCGTGTGTAAACCTGATAAATATAAGGTCCCCGACATGATCTGGTTTAGACATGATCTGGTTTAGACGGGTGTCACTGTATAATCAGTATGGTAATATCCTAAATGGCTCTTCATAATCTTAATTAGGGGAGCAATTAGTCACTCTCCTAAATTTGTCTTGATTTTGAGGTGTAAGACTACATTTTTTGTTTTGAAAACCATCCCCACTCCCACACCCATCCATTGAGAGTTGGCATGTACATGTGTGCAGTACGTGTCCATGAATCAGTGCTGCTATCTGATGTCATCACCTCGGGAGTCCAGACCTTCTGACTATCTAATTGGCTCTTGTTATCTGTACATCAACAGTAGGAGATAGTGAACAGGGAAGTTAACTGTTTGACACAATCTAAGATATTTACTATATAATGTATGTATCCAAATTATTGCCCCATTCATTCCAATTCATATACTGTTGATGTCTTCTGGGGGTTTTTTAATATATATATATGGCTTTGTTTGTCTTAAACATTTTGAATCAATTAATATAGCATCATTAAACCTTGCATGCAAGTACAACTTGGGATGGTGATGTGTCGCATACCATAACTAGGTCAGCACGACCTACGTTTCATGCATTACTGCACATTAAAGTAAATCTTTGTCTGGACCATATCTTCCTTATCAATTCATATGGGATCATCAAATCTTGCATTCAAGTACAACTTGGGATGGTGGTGTGTTGCTACCATTACTAGGTCACTGCGATCTACTTTTAATGGGAATATGTACCTCACAGGTACTCTTGTTATTTTTTTAATAAGGTTTCACAGATTGATACATGGCATATCTATTACTTATTCTAATTTTTGCTTAATATATTCTAATTTATTTCTCATTGGTGTATTATTTTTTATTAACTTGTAATTTAGTAAAAAAAACAAAAAAAACAAAACAACAACAATGAATACAAAATGTCTTTTGAGTGTTTATTTTGTAAATTCACCATTGCCCTGAATTAGGAAATGTTTTCATTTTATATAAAAGAGAGTAAAACTTTGGGAATTTGTCTTCATAATTGCAATTAAAGAACAACATAACCTTTGATAAATGTGTGCTGAAAACTGGAGTATATCATCAAAATACATATGTGAAGAAAAATTAATAGGTTTGACAACTCATTTGTTTCACTGAAAATAATTGAGCCCACAACCTATTGCATTTTGAGCAAGTGTTCAAATGTACATTTTAGTGCTGGTTTTCAGACAGACATACACACACATACACACATACACACACACACACACACACATATATATACACACACACACAGAGAGACAGACACACACACACACACACACACACACACACACACACAGACACATGTATACATGCACACACACAGATTCATCCACACACGTGCGTACACACATATCTACATACACTACATAAATACTGCTGACACATATGTATATATAGAAGCAGATGTTTCCTTGTTATTAGTAGAGTGGAAGGAAATTAAGTAGCCTGTTGGAAGTTGCTGGTCTTACGTAACTAGCAGCTATTGTTGCATGTACGCGTGCCTCTAATTATACACAACACAACATTATGTAAACATTGAAATGGTACATTTTTGGCAAAACATTCATATTCAAGATGGATTAACCTTTACAAAATGCCATGCAGTTTTCAAAAACAAAAACAAATTTAATTTGAAAGTATTAATGATTTCTATTAGTGACTGAATTTTTTTTCACATCTGTCAGAGATAATACTGTGAGATTTCTGGTATCACATATAAGCAATATCCTATATATGTTGCTAATTCATTCAAAGACATCTGACTGGCTTCTCCATGGTGATTACCTAGATGTTAAAGCTGAACCATCCACTGACACTTGCAACCTGTGTAAGTGCAGATACCATAAATATTATTTATATTATATTAGAAGACATTTATATTTCTTCTAAACCTTGTTTTGGGGGATATACATATACAGACTAAAATACTACATGCACACTTTTGTATCTATCAGACCCTATTTCTCTTACAGCTAGTACATTGTACATGAGTTACTAATGCTTGGCTGAGGAGACCTTTTTAAGGATGTTTTGTTCTTCAAGGTCTGTTGATTTACAAGTCATTAAAAATCAATATTTCGTTAAAATTTACACAAATATTGCAAATATTTTGGGATGAATTAAACAAATGCTAATAGATTTTATAATTGTATGCAAAGAATATATTGACAATGAAATGTTCAAAATTATTTTGTTGGTGGATTTGACATTGCGCATTCCATGACATTGTACATGTAATTATGTGCAGGTGTACACATGTCCTAATTGATATGTAGTCTGTCACATTGACTGATAACCTTATACAGGTTTCAAATTGGAACAGATATCAGTTGCGTGCAATCAACATATGGCAGGCAGTTTTACTGCAGTTCTAAGGAACAAATCATAAATATTATTTTCTAAATAATAAATTTAGTACCGTATATTGCCCTGTATTAGCCGACTCCTTGGACAAGCCGACCTCTTAGTTTGACCCTAAATATCTAGTACAAAATCATCGGCCTTGTGTATAAGCCGAAGTCATCTTCTGTCCAGCTATATGTGGTATCGATTTCAATAATACTGTCAACAAATAGACTTGTGCTTTTCTTGTTCATTATATTTGTTTTCCCTTTAATTATTACAAAAACGGTAATCGCGATTGCAGTCAATGCGGCAATGCTAACATCTACCATGCCGTGAAAAATAATTTAGAACTAATACAATCTAATTAAAATTAGCTCCACTATTACATGTGGATCTAACACCAGCCAGTTGGAGCTCATGTCCACCAATCAAAACCTTACTTGCAGAATCCTGCCAGTGATTTAAAAATAATTTGAAAACATTCCGAATTATCCTGAGGGTATACGACATGTTTCGTGTGAATTACGAATGCCTTAAAACATGTTTTATTTTATAAAATAAATAATTTGTAATGTAAAACTGAAGACTGATTTAGTTTTTAGTTTTTTTATAAATAAAAAAAAAAAAAATGTAAAATTGAAGACTGATAACCCGTGTACGTATTGGTATGGTTCGCTGTACTGCGGCCACTAAAATAGACTCGCCCGATATTTTTAGAATTTGTATGCTCCCAAATAACGTTATAAAAGGCGAAGTGTGATTGGTCAATATTTAAATTATTATTTACAGACGAAATGTTACCTGGACATTGGGGACTACGCAGTGTTGTTAGCAATCCGATTAAAATTATAGTTCTACTGGTCTAAATAAGGCATTCGTAATTCATATGAAACATATAGTATACCCTCAGGATAATTCGGAATATTTTCAAATTATTTTTAAATCACTGGCAGGATTCTGCAAGTAAGGTTTTGATTGGTGGACATGAGCTCCAAATGGCTGGTGTTAGATCCACATGTAATAGTGGAGCTAATTTTAATCAGATTGAGATCTAATAAAGCATAACAGAAAAATAAATAATTCAAGCTGTAACAACATATCACTGCACACAAGTAATTAATTTATTCATAAGACAGCAAAAAGTAAAATCATTGAGGCATGTTTAATCCCCCACCACACACACAGAAACAAAAGATCATGCGGTCCGTGACTGCAGCTGTTCACTGTATATGGTATGGTCATGTGACAGTTGTGGGAGTAATTATCATCCTGAAACTCGTGTTATGTTTTTTCAGTCGGTAATGTTAATAATGAGCTTAATTTATTTATGGCATTACTTTACAGTTTAATGCGCCCTCCCAACAAAACAATAATATTAGAAATATAATACTTGTTTGAAGAAAAAACACTGTTTTGTCTCTTAAATTTGCTATATGAAAGACTGGTCCCAGCACAGGTCAAACAAAGATGGCGGACAGTTGGAAAGAATACGTTTTTACCATTGAAATGACAATAAAACAAGTAAATTTTTATTATTATTCATCAAATTATAATGCATTCAAGAACAAAAAACTGCATAACATTGCATGATGGGGTGTTTTATTTATACTGTGCACAAATTATTGTTACATAATCTGTGAAAGGTTAAGGGTCTAATCAAAATTTATAAGTCGCGGTCGGGAGTATTTTCGATCGGAATTTTACGCTCCAATTTGTTGCCTCCATGTATAAGCCGACTCTTCTTTTGGAAAGTGTTTCTAAAATTCAAAAGTCAGCTAATACACGGCAATATACGGTATGTTTTTTAAATTAAAAACAAATATTAAAATTCTACTTAAACTAATCAACTGAAGAAATACTGTATATTCTCATCAACTGAAGAAATACTGTATATTCTCATCAACTGAAGAAATACCCTATTTTCTCATCAACTTAAGAAATACCATATATTCTCATCAATTGAAGAAATACTGTATATTCTCATCAACTGAAGAAATACCGTATTTTCTCATCAATTTAAGAAATACCATATATTCTCATCAATTGAAGAAATACTGTATATTTTTATTAACTGAAGAAATACTGTATTTTCTCATTAACTGAAGAAATACTGTATATTCTCATCAACTGAAGAAATACTGTATATTCTCATCAACTGAAGAAATACTGTATATTCTCATCAACTGAAGAAATACCGTATTTTCTCATCAACTGAAGAAATACCATATATTCTCATCAACTGAAGAAATACCATATATTCTCATCAACTGAAGAAATACCGTATTTTCTCATCAACTGAAAAAAGGGGCGGGATGTAGCCCAGTGGTAAAGTGTTCACTTGATGCACGATTGGTTACGGATCGATCCCTGTTGGTGGCCCCATTGGACTATTTCTCATTCCAACCAGTGCACCACGACTAGTTAACAAAGGCCGTGGTATGCAGTATCCTGTCTGTGTGATGGTGCATATAAAAGATCCCTTACTGCTATCAAAAAGAGTAGCCCATGAAGTGGCGACAGCGGGTTTCCTTTTTCTATATATATATATCTGTGTGGTGGTTAACCATATGTCTGACACCATATAGTTGCAAATAAAATGTGTTGAGTGCGCCATTAAATAAAGCATTTCCTTCTTTTCTTCAACTGAAGAAATACTGTATTTTCTCATCAACTGAAGAAATACCGTATTTTCTCATCAACTGAAGAAATACCGTATTTTCTCATCAACTGAAGAAATACCGTATTTTCTCATCAACTGAAGAAATACCGTATTTTCTCATCAACTGAAGAAATACCATATTTTCTCATCAACTGAAGAAATTCTGTATTTTCTCATTAATGGAAGACATACTGTATTTTCTCATCAACTGAAAAAATACTGTATATTCTCATCAACTGAAGAGATGCTACATGTACTTTTACATTCTCACACTGAAGTGACATTATGAAATAATTTTTCATGTCACTGGCTTTCAGCCACAATAACACTTTCTACCAGCTTAGTTAGCCCAGCTCAGCCCAACCACTTGAATTGTTGTTGGAAGGAAAGTGGCACTGGTTGGCATTTGTGTAATGTTGACCTTTGACCCGGATTATAACTAGAGATATACACATGTATCTTCAGTGTCATTTAAATTGCTAACCTACACACATGTAAAAACCTGTTGGTGTGGAATATCAACGGTATCATCCCTGTTCATATTGTAAGTTCTGCTGTACTGTTCAGTAAGGATTATTTGTAATAATTACAAAAACGTATATTAAAAAGAAAGATACTAGTAAATTTGCTGCATATAGTGCATTTGTAGGTGCATGTAGAAATATGTCTTGTATAATAGTAATAAATTATGTTAAATTATGTTAATCTGTTTACCACACTGAATATATACTGATGGAAAGAAATAAGGGAACACAGTAACAACAAATATTGACTGGATCCAAAACTGACACCCAGTAGGCGATGTGTATTTTTGTGCTGGGGTGTCATTAAACATTCATTCATTCATTCATTTGCAACCTAATATTTTCATCTACTTACTGTTTGTGACACCCAATAGCCGATGTGTATTTGTGTGCTGGGGTGTCATTAAACATTCATTCATTCATTCATTCATTTGCAACCAAAACCAAAACCCTCATCCACTGTACCAGGAAGTTACAGACATTCAATCTCACATTGCTGACATTCAGTCCCATGTTGCATCTGTGTATTTCATGCAGACATAACTACCAGTAATTAAATTTGGTCTCAAATACAAAGTGTTCACTTATTTCTTTTATCAGTATATTTTATAAATATCGTGTACATTTGTTTGTATATGTATAATACAGGGCTCAAACTAAATAGTGGCACTGATGGCAATTGTGGTACTAATAATGGCAGATATTTGTTGCTATATACATGTATAATACAGGGCTCAAACTAAATGGTGGCACTGATGGCAATTGCTGTACTAATAATGGCAGATATTTGTTGCTGTATACATGTATAATACAAGGCTCAAACTAAATGGTGGCACTGATGGCAATTGCTGTACTAATAATGGCAGATATTTGTTGCTGTATACATGTATAATACAGGGCTCAAACTAAATGGTGGCACTGATGGCAATTGTGGTACTAATAATGGCAGATATTTGTTGCTATATACATGTATAATACAGGGCTCAAACTAAATGGTGGCACTGATGGCAATTGTGGTACTAATAATGGCAGATATTTGTTGCTGTATACATGTATAATACAGGGCTCAAACTAAATAGTGGCACTGATGGCAATTGCTGTACTAATAATGGCAGATATTTGTTGCTGTATACATGTATAATACAAGGCTCAAACTAAATGGTGGCACTGATGGCAGTTGCTGTACTAATGGCAGATATTTGTTGCTGTATAAAATTATTGCCATTGGTTGAAGGGGATAATTTGTTTTTTTTAATGTTGTGTTTCTTTTTAAATTGTTACTGGTTTAAAATTGATCTAGGCAGGTTGATAATATATAAGCATTTTACCTATAGAAAAAAACGGTAAAAATTGCCATAGGTAACAAATTCTTATTTTCGATTCCTGATAATACACTACGGTACTGTAGGAAATGCAATATATAGAGAATAATACATGAGTGGCTGTTATATACCATTTATCTCACAACGAGTTGTTTTAAAATGTATCTAATGAGTGAAAGCGAGTTTGATACATTTTTAAACAACAAGTTGTGAGATAGATGGTATCTAACGGACACAAATGTATTATTCTATTTGTTACATATCCTCAAAAACAAGGTTTTAAGCAAATTTTTAAATCTTTATCGACTAAAATATATTTACAACCCTTTTCACTTGTAACAGTGCTCACTCGATGTGCGGTCGGTCTGGGATTGATCCCCCTCAGTGGGCCCATTGGGCTATTTCTCATCACAGCCAGTGCACCACGACTGGTATATCAAAGGCTGTGGTATGTGCAATCCTGTCTGTGGGATGGTGCATATAAAAGATTCCTTGCTGCTAATCGGAAAAAGTAGCCCATGAAGTGGCGACAGCGGGTTTCCTATCTCAATATCTGTGTGGTCCTTAACCATATGTCTGACACCATATAACCGTAATTAAAATGTGTTGAGTGTGCCGTTAAATAAAACATTTCCATTTCCTTGTAGGTGCCCTATGCATCACAGACACATGATTGCCAGGTTAACTATACGTCACAGTGTAATCAATTTCCACTGTGCTGTCTTTTTATTGAACGTATGGCATTGGTCAATTTGGTGACCTGGTCATCACCTAGGAGCAGCCAGTCGTATGTCTTGAAATTATTAACACATATACATGTATAACCAACTATGTATTATCAAAAATAACATGGTATTCTCACCAATGGCTGTGTAAGAAATACATGTATTTATATCCACACGTAATATCCTTCTGTTACATAGAATACCGTAAACAGATGAGGGTGGGTTTATTATCACAATCGGTGCTTGATCTGCTTGACACAAATGTCTAATGAACCATGTCGTCAGGTATCCCTTGATTTACTTCTGAACTGACATACAGGTGTGATTTCCTTTAGAACACTAAGGTACTGTATTGGAGGTATGTTGACATAATCTTTGTTAACACATACAATGTACATGTGTGTTAATTGTATTCTTTGTGATTGAACATGTGTAATATTAGTGTTATGCTTTATTAAGCTGCTGGTTGAAAAAAAAAAGCTGAATATAAACTGTGATTCAGCAGATCTTGTTTGCTTGCCTGGGACAAGTCGATTTGGGTGTATGACAAGTAAATACATGTTTTTAATTTAAAAATTGAATAAAAAGTGATGTTTCAGATAGGAAAATTTAAAATGGTGAGAGCTGTATAGAGCCTTGATTGACGCCATGAAATAACTCCCGTATATATCTGATTGCCAATGTGTTGTTAAAATTGCTGTGTAAGATATATACTAAGATAAAAAAAAGTTTACCAGTGTGCTACTACTGCATTGCACTTTTATAAGTAAGCTCCATTCAATGACCTGACAGTCACACATTTCTTTTTGTATTGAAAATCTCCTGTTACTTACACTGACAAATGATGCATCAGTTAAATCCAGTGTGATTTCAGTTTGAAAGTTACAAATTTTCTTTTAGTTAAGCACATTTACAAAATTGCTAAACATTTTGTCCTAGTATATATATGGCTGTTACTTTAACAGATGGTTGTTTGGGCAGGTTTGACTGTAATTTCCACGTCTTATGTTGTCTTAATATAATAACGAGGAAATATACATATATGATGATTGACTTACACAAACTATAATATTATTTGTATGTTATGCAGTGTTGCATGACAAAGACTCAATAATTAAAAGGTATTTTTATATAACCCATAGTGTCAGTGTGTGCTTGATCCACTGAATGTGAACAATGCCCGCCGATGAGCCAGCCGTGTATTTTAGTAGATAACCCAGATCGCTGACTGTCATTGTCCATGTTATACGAGGGTGATATACTGTGGAACTGTGCAGGTACAATGTATATATCACAGGTACATTATAGAATCTGTTGACACACGATTATAACATTATTTCGATGTTATCGACTTCCATTTAGGTAGGCTTTGCATGTGTATCTTCTTTTTGTCATGTTTAACTAGGGAATTTAGCTGATTTTATTCTTTAATTTATCTTGTTAGTGATATTTATATTGGCATGTTTATAAACTATGGACATATGTTTGGATGTCTTGCACTATTTTATTCTGCCATGGTCAAAAGGTACATTCAAAACAACAAAAGCATTTATCAGTTAGCCTGTTACAAACTACAAGTGTTAAAAAATAAACCATAGAACCTGATACATTGTATTTTGAACATGGATATCAATTATTAAAATTCATTTTTGCGTTACCAACAATAAGTATTAAAAAATATTGATTTCAGAAAGATTTTCCTTTAATGTTGATAGTGTACTGAACTTGCTGTGGGTTCGTGGCTGTAGAGGATGAAAAGTTGGCAGTGGTTGGTATTCATCGGTTTAAATGTATTATCAAGATGGAGCTGGAATATAAACTCCATTTGTTCCAACTGTAAACCTGACCACTTTCTATAATTAACCACTGCACCAACGGCTAGCATTGTCTCAAATGGTGAACTTCACGGCTTGTACTTGTACAACTACAAAGTCTAGACTTAAACTATGTTTTGTTTGTATTGGTGAGATTTATTAAAGCCTTGTGTTCAGATTTTAAGTTTTAAAATCAAAGGGCATGTTTATGTCTTACACATGTTTAACTCCATACATATTCAATGCTTAAACACCTGTATTTAAAAAAAAACAGGCTTCATAAATTTGGCCCAGAATGTTTAACAGTGCTACAGGTACTTCCTCTTTATTGATTCCTCTGCGGATTCATTATAGAGAGTTTGTCCAATTTGATTGATGTGTTTACCACGTTGCATTGTACATGTATTGTACATGTTTCACAGTTATAGACAGACATTTCTGGTGTCAATGTCAAATGACTTATAAAATATATATCTGCATGTGTTATTATTATTTTGTTTAATTAATTTGGTATAGGATTCAGTGTCTTAGAGGTATAGGTTTGTGGATTGTGTTTTCAAAGTCTCTGTTCTAGCTGTTTACTAATGTCTGGACATTATCTTTTGACAGTGTTTAGTTTTGGGGGTTATTCTGTTTACAAGTGTTAATTTTCACCATTTTAACTTTTTTCTATTATTTTTGACATTTAATAACCACCATATATATGTAGTCAAAGTGTATAATATGTTCTGAGTAAACAAACATCCCCATCTCAACTTATTAACTAATAAGTTGAGGTGTCCCTTACTAACATATATTATAAAAATAAAAAGCTTGGGGTTAGGTTTTTTTTGGGGAGGGGTGGCCATGTAGCCTAATATCTTGGTCGGCTGGCTGGGTTATTTTACACAAATGTTGATGGGAGACAGCAGGATGTGACTCATACATAGATAAGAGTACTTGTCGTGTGTTGTTGGTCGTTGTGTGTTGTTGGTCGCAAGATCGATCACCATCAATGGACTCAGACTTTTTCCCATCCAGTGACTTGACCAGTACATCCAAAGCCATGATGTGTACTGTCCTGTCTGGTAAACTGCATATAAAAAGATGCCTTGCTGCTATTGTATAGGTGTAGCTTATGTGGAGGCACAAAATAGCCATAGTTCAAATATTCTTCTTTTTTTTTTTTACTCCTGATTTATAAACAGTATGCTGAAGAAATATTCCATTCCTTTACAAATTACATGTACTGGTACAGCAGTTTCAGTCAATATAGATATATTGCTTTCTTCTTTCCATGTTGTTGATGTAAATTTTGTCTTCTTCAGGTCTTTCGCTGGATTAACCACACGAACTGAATGAGCCATGTCTCAATTTGATCAACTCTTGGATTTTGGAGAACCTGTCACCCCTGAGACTAATGGAACCAGTCCAAAAACTGGAGCTGCTGATGACTTCGACCCTTTTGGACCAAGCCCAACAATAGAAGGGAAAGGAACATCAGATAGCAATTTGCTTGTTGATTTCACTATCGATTCTGAGGTAAACATGACAGTCTTTTTGGTGGTGGTGGTACATCATGTCTGAATGTTACAAGCTGCTAATAATGTCAGACCCATCACATACAATTTTGAAGTGTGGGGACATGGGGCATAGAGATAGTGAAGGACATTGGCATCAGACTGGCCTTGGTGGTGTTTTGGTAAAACATTAGACATAAGGCTGGTAGGTACTGGGTTCACAGCCTGGTACCGGCTCCCACCCATCTCAGTAACCACTAACAACTAATCGCTAACCCTCTGTCCTGGACAGTCAGCCCAGGTAGCTGAGGTGTGTGCCCAGGACAGGATGTTTTAAAATAATTATAAATGAATGAATGAAAGAAGGCATCGGACAGCTGTGAAGAACTTGGTCTGGTTTGAAGGCATGCATATTCACAGCTACTGTTTTGTGCATTCTACAATCTAGGCCATTTTAAATTATTTCATTTTAAAGGGACTGTCCTGAGTTTGCTTTCATTGCAAGATGTTTCTGACTAACAGATCCTTTATGATGACTAAGATTACATATTAAATACTTTTCTGTTTAGATTATATCTGTGTATAAACACAGTGTTTGTTATCTTACAAATGTTAGTATTAGCCCATTCCAGATTTTACCTCACAATAATTTATTATGTATGAATTAAAGTGATAGTTGACTTCTGCAAACATTAGCACACGACCACTAATACATTGGATATACATTGTATATATGCTGGCATTCTAATCTAGAAAATGTATTTAGTATGTAATTTTAATCTATTTAAAATATTGTCAAACAAAAACATCTTATAATTGGGATAGTTCCTTTAACTCTTTCCGTCCCATTCTGGACTGCAGTCGAGATGTGACCGGTCTTCGTAAACACAGCTGTCAACATTCACAGGAGTTGTCTATCATAGTAGAATGACAATCAAACATGTTGAGTGTATTTTGTTAACTGGTATACATATTTAAGTTGTTACCACAATATCGAAAAGAAAACAAAAAACGGTCTAAATTTGTGTAAACGTTATTGATGACGTAACATCCACATGAGTTCAATTTCTCACTATTTCTATAATTATTTCTTTTAAAACATGTTGGGACATTATTATTTAATGAAAACTGAATATTGATCATTTGTAAAGGATGTATTCGCCGAAAATAACTGATAATACAGACCTTGAAGTAGATGATGGATGGATTACTCATCGTCGATTAAAAGTGAAAATAAACTGTCGTAAACAATGATGTCATGGTTCATGATCGTAGGATTTTTAAAAATATATTTTTTTTTAATGTTAATAAGTTCTGTAAATTTTATTTTGGTAATTAGACTCACTAATATGTCCTGTAAAAAAGACACACATCAAAATAGTGTTAAATTCAGGGTTTCTTTTACAATTTGAGGTTGAATAATGTATGTTCAAACATACATATTTCACGTTGGAAAGCTGGGTGGATAAGAGTTAATCATGTTTGATGGACCATATCTATTGGGGTGCACTTCAGATAGAACATGTTAAAATGGAGATACTTATCTTGTAGGACAGTTGATATTAACTAAAAGTTTGTTTTGTTTAATGACACCACTAAAACAGCATTATAGATCAATGTGAGCACACACAAACATGTAACTCATAAAGTCTGTGGAATACAGCATTATAGCTCAGTGTGAGCCAACACAAACATGTAACTCATAAAGTCTGTGGAATACAGCATTATAGCTCAGTGTGAGCCAACACAAACTTGTAACTCATAAAGTCTGTGGAATACAGCATTATAGCTCAGTGTGAGCCAACACAAACATGTAACTCATAAAGTCTGTGGTATACAGCATTATAGCTCAGTGTGAGCCAACACAAACATGTAACTCATAAAGTCTGTGAAATACAGCATTATAGCTCAGTGTGAGCACACACAAACATGTAACTCATAAAGTCTGTGGAATACAGCATTATAGCTCAGTGTGAGCCCACACAAACATGTAACTCATAAAGTCTGTGGAATACAGCATTATAGCTCAGTGTGAGCCCACACAAACATGTAACTCATAAAGTCTGTGGAATACAGCATTATAGCTCAGTGTGAGCCAACACAAACATGTAACTCATAAAGTCTGTGGAATACAGCATTATAACTCAGTGTGAGCCAACACAAACATGTAACTCATAAAGTCTGTGGAATACAGCATTATAACTCAGTGTGAGCACACACAAACATGTAACTCATGATCAGCGAATAAAGCTTGATTACAGGTTATAAAACCTAACCACTGGTTCTCGACAACCAATTAACTGGCCATGATAAACGATGGTTATTACGGTTCTGGCTTGTTTGTCAGCCATTGTCAGTGAAATATGGCATATCGGCTTGCCAGCAGTGCCGAGCTGTGATTAATAGTACACTTATTGACAGTCCATAATCCATTATTTTTCATCCAGACACAAAAATTAAGACAACAGTGTTACAGCACTTGTCTCCCTTTAGACAAATATGCCCATCTTTTATCAGTACACACATCGGTTTCTCCAGATATTTGCCTGTGACTGTTTGGGCGTGAAATAGCCCATCAATACCACATCTCAGTGTGTGCCCAGGTTCATATCTGTTTACAGAATAAATCTCTGTGTCATTTCATATTGCAGAACAAAAATCCTTCTAAGAAATGCAAAGACAAGCTATATACATTATATACTAACAGACAAAAGAAATGCATCATCATTTTCAGGCTATATACAGTCAAACCTCGTACTTACATTGAAATTTTCTAGATTTATCTGAAATTCCAGATTTTTAATCATCTTTACAATATTTACGAGTTTTCCACTGTTTGTTCAAAAGGTCGGATCATAGTCTGCATTGAAAATCTATGATATATGGTTTCAGTTGATGCTTTTAGATCAATGTGTAACCCTAACACTAGGGCCAATCTTAGTAGGCCTACCCGACCACCAACATTAATGTGGGGTTTTTTGGTAACTCACTTTCATCTCTGTTCCTGTAAAATAAAAAGTACTTTGAACATATATATCTAAAGGGCACTATATATGTAAACGTTTAAATAATGGTTGACCAGTCATAAAGAGCACCTTTTAGTGGATCTCTTGGTTCTTTTGTAAAGCAATATTATATATTGGTAACAACTTATAAAGACCTTGTGTACAAATGAATTTCTAAATAAGATAAACTAAGTATAAATATGGTTGGATCCAAGTGGACTAATCATCACAAGAACATTATAGTGCTGTTTAACAGTCTTCTTAAGGTTTTTTTGTCTGTGAAAAAAATTCTTTTCTACCATTCAGAGTGGCAAATGGTTTCTTCTAATAATAAAAATGGATTTTAAAATAACCAGATAACATATACAGTATATGAGCTGCAATTACAATTATTGCTCTAGTGTGTTATTTTTAGTCTGGAGGAGTCCTGGTCTAGACTTGAGACTATAATAGAGTCTGAGACAGTAATAACGCCATACAAAGTGTATGTATGTGACGTAAATAGAGATTGAGTCAGGACTCTATAACGTTTTATAAGCACGGACCCTGGTGCAGATCTCCTGTATTAAACTTTATACCAACGTTAGACTAATTACTAGATCTGCCTCAACCCTGTACATGTTTGTTGCCTAAATAGGGCAGTACCTTAATTAAATTGGAACATTCTCCTTTTTTGTACCATCGACTATTCTAAATGATCTGTATCATATTGTTGTGAAATAATATTACAAATAGTTTTTTGTTAAAATAGATTATCAGATTCTAATGGAAAAAATTTAATACCATAAATAGTTAAATGAAGTTTCATATTTCTTTTGTGTATCAGTATATTTTGAACCTAAAGAAAGAGAAGCACATTCCTGTCCACTGAATCACAAGCAGTCAATTGCAGATATGTTTATATCGGATATCTTCTCAACACTAATACAGTGAAATGAATAGGTTAAACTGGTTAATGATTTGAAAGAATGTACATATTTTATATGTATACTCAAATCTGCCCTTGTGGCCACCTGTCTTAAATGGCCACTTAAATTTCTTTTGCACAATTTTCAGTGTTCAAATAACCTGTATTAAACAACTACCTGTCTAATGCAACTATTGGCCACTTAAAATGGTACTCAAATTGCTAAAATATCTCTGTTAAGTGGCTATATAGTACATTTTTACTGTCCTATAAATGGTTATTTAAACAATGCGACAAGATGCAGGAAATAAACAATCTTCACACCTACACAGATACTTTAGTCCCCATTCAGTCGACATCTCCACTGTGTATCAATTACAAAATTGTACTTGGGGAATGCAGCTAATTGCATCTAATTGCCTCTAAATAAGCTAAGCTTGACACTTCATCTACTTTGACAATACATCGTATGAAGTAGTACCATAAACAGAGAAAACAAACTTGTAAATGAATGAATTGCAAATTAATACTTTCGCGTTTCCTAAGAAGCGGACATATTGAAAGATGATTGACGGTAAACTGTAGAGCACACATACAGTATATATACATGTACATCAATAAATTCCCACAATTTGTTTTTTTTAAATTGTAATTACTAACAACACAAATGAAGTTGAAAATATGCATAAATCAGCATCTTTCATTACTCATTTTATAATCTCTGTAATTAAGAAAATGTCTACATGGGAAAAAACCCATACCATAGTCCATAACAAAAAACCCCATACCATAGTCCATAACAAAAAACCCCATACCATAGTCCATAACAAAAAAACCATACCATAGTCCATAACAAAAAAACCATACCATAGTCCATAACAAAAAACCCATACCATAGTTCATAACAAAAAAAAACATACCATAGTCCATAACAAAAAAAACATACCATAGTTCATAACAAAAAACCCCATACCATAGTCCATAACAAAAAAAACATACCATAGTCCATAACAAAAAAACCATACCATAGTCCATAACAAAAAAAATACCATAGAAAATTTAAAACTCCACTGCATTGCCGATTGCTGTGGGAATTGCAGGGGTTGTTTTATGCCTTTTTATCAGACAAAGACATTTTTTTGTGAGGTCATCCAATCAGAATGCAGTATAGATTGTTTAAAAACCAGAAAGTTTCTAATTACACCATGCTCATGACACAGATCTGAATCTTCAGCAACATGGTGTGACTGATTCATGAGAATGTTTGAAATTCTAGCCCTACCACGTACCATCTGTCATGGTGGGCTTCTTGATAAGAGAAATGGAAAACAACAAGAGTCATGTCTGAATCACTGGGTAGGATGTAACATGTAGTGAACCATATGGGATGCTGTTGGCTGGCTGAGAATTGCTGAGTCACTGTCAGGTGTTGATGGGTGGAAGCTAGCCAGCTGGTAGCAGCAACTCTTATAGTCTTAGAATGCACACATGCCTTCACTCCTTGTTCCTGGGGTGGGTTCCAGCTCACTTGGTAGAGCGCTTAATTACCTGAAGTGATGTAGTTTTAGGATCAAACCCCCTCGGTGGACCCATTATCTGACTGGGGTTTTCCTCATCCCAACCAGTTCCATACAACTGGTATATCAAAAACCGTGGTGTGTGTTGTCTTGTCTGTGGAAAAAGTGCATTTAATACTGTAAAAAATTTAGCTGTTTTCCTCTTAAGACGTTGCATGTATGTCAGAATTATTAGATGTTTGACATCCAGTAGCCGATGGTTAACGAATACAATGCTCTAGTAGTGTTGTTAAACAAAACAAACTGCTAACTTTCTTCCTATCCTCATTTATATCTGTTGCAGCAGTAGGCTTCTTTCATTGTTTTTATGTCCAACTCCTAATAGTAATAGCAGTTGATTAAATAATATGCCCAGGTTGAGGTTCGATTGTTCTGGGTGGATGCACTATTTGTTTTTCATTCCTAGTCAATTCCACCTGATGAATAAATCAAAGACCATGTTAGGTTTTGTTCCATTTTATGCAAAGGTGCATAAATTTACAATATCTTTCTGATATTTGGCACGGCCGTAGGAAGGTTAGGTACCAAAAAGGGGGGGGGGGGGGGGGGGGAGAGACACGCATACGCACACGTATATAAATACATGTATAAATATATAAAAAAAACATTGCTGCTTCCACAAAGTGGGGGGCATATGCCCCCTTGCCCCCCCCCACCCCCCCCCCCCCCCACGCTTCCTACGCCAGTGTTTGGTATATTTACCACAGACAGGACAGCACAGCCTTTGCTATATCAGTCATAGTGCACTGGTTGGGATGTGAAAACACCCGATCAGAGGATGGGTCCACTGAGGTGATTTGATCTTATGGCACAAGCACCTCAAGTGAAGTCCTAGGATCAGTCAGTCCCTTTCATTATATACATTGTCATTTTTTACCATTCCAACCTGTTGTCTATTTACTGATACCTCAAAGGTCATGGTATGTACTGTCCTATTTGTAGAGAGGTAAGCTGCTATTATATTTGTTTTAGTAAAACATCGCTGAGTATCTTTTATGCAATTTTAATGCACAAATTTGATTTATTTCTCACTTTCATTGTGATATGATCGATTGTTAAGAATATACCATAATTAAATGTTGGTTCTTCCTACTGGAATCAACTTTATTTTATTCATGTATGTTGTGCATCTGACTGCATGCATGTAATTAAGGTGGCTAACATGTTTGGTGAAAACAGACAATAACAAGATAGATAATTTGGAAACAATATCCCGGTGACACCCAATATCTACATATAGTTTTCAACAAGCGACAAACAAGCCATTTAGATATGAGTGATAGAACCACCTACAACATCAAGTACATTGACTGTGAAAAATACAATGTATTTGAAACAACTGACAGCTACTAATTTTGGCAGCATTTTAAACAAAAAAAACTTAAAACAAAATACATTTAATATTTATTTAAACAGTAATGTTGATGATTATTATAATGTCTACTTGTGATTATATGTAAATATTTACGCATGCTCTCCAGAGGACAAACTTCACAGCTGTCTGTATGCATTATCTGTGGTTTTAAAATATCAGACACTAAATTACATTTCAATTTGTTTTCATATAGAACTGTAACAGGACTGTAGATAACATTTTTACCTATAGGAGAGGTGGGGAAGGTTTATCACGTTATGATAAGTGTTCAGACATTCTTATTAACCTATTGGAGGGGTGGGGAAGGTCTGTTATGTTATGATAGATTAATATGAATGTCTGAACACTTATCAGAGGGGTGAGAAAGGTCTATTACATTATGATAAGTGTACAGACATTCTTATTAACCTGAGGGAGGGATCATGCTTCACCATCTAAAAATGTTTAAACTTTATTGGCCTAAAATATGCTTTCATAGTACATGTGTATCTGAAGAAATCATTGATGGCTGTTGTTGACTTTGAAAATATACATATTTAAAAATGAAAATAAGTATAAAATATTGTTTTGACTGGAGCCAGTTTTATTAACACAGCTCAGGAAGTATGTGTACATGTTCTGAGTGGTCTGTTCCTGACAATGGAATGATTCACAACAGGAAGTACACTAATATATAATGTTATATACTTTAAAACCTACACATGCATTGGAACAACTGATTGATTGGTGTATTATTAAAATATATCATCTCGGTGGAAACCTTGAACAAGACTAACTGAGATGAAAGCAGTTGATCTGTTATATAAAAATTGTTTGTTGTTTAAAAATATATATATATAACACTCACAAATTTGTGACTGTTATACATCGATAAATTCACACAAAAATTTAAACAAAATTTATAATTACAAACAAAACGACTTATTTTGTTACAAATACATGTATAAATCATCCTTCCCGTGACCTGTTTTATGAAAGAATGTTCCATATGATGTAATGACATAATTTTGTGAGGTTTATCACAGGATAACATGTTTTTTAGTGAGATCGTCCAGTCAGAATAGAGTAAATTGTATAACAGCGGGAAGTTTGTAATAATATAATTATCAAGTCAAATGTCGCAGTACTAATAACATCTCACTAATACAATGTGATGATATGTCATCTAATTAAGAGTTATAGTAACGAGTGTCATATCAATAATATCTCGTTAAAACAAAGTGCTGAGATGCTGTTAAACATTCCTTTCATCTAAGTCTTTGATATGAGTTCACAGGCTTATCATAACAGTTACAGACTTTCGGCTTTTACTGGGAGCTTACCGGCTTCCAGTAGTCCTCTAATGGCTAATGAAAATCATTATCTCACTGGAATGTCTTCATATACTGCTCACATAAAGTAGGGCATATCTGGACACGCATTAACTCTGCCTAACTCCATCTAGAATTGGTAGGCTCCTGTGTAGAATGATGATAATGCTACATGTTTTCACTTTTCAAAATCCTTATCATATGTAACAGGATATAACATAGATACATGTAGATAAAAAATAATGTTACCAGTTTCTCCTTTTTTGTTTGAAAGCTTTTGCCATTTTCTTAGCCACGGCAGACTTTCATATATGATATACAAAAGGCATTTTCTAAAGATGGTTGTCAATTTTGTTACTAAATATACATATATAAATGTAATTCAAGTCTGTTATATATATATTTGACAAGATGATTTGGAAAACAATAATTTGAAAACAATTAACTAACAATCAAGGCTCTTTTTTATGTAAAATAAATGTTTTGTAATGCTAAGATAACTACTCCTGTAAAAGTACATTTATAATGCTCTCATTTCCACCATCTCCATCCTTTCAGTTGTCATGACATAATCAGACTAACACTGACTTTTCTTTGTTATTTATGAATACTTGATTCAAAATTATATATTTTTAATACACCATTGTACCACAACTGCCTGACAATAATGTATTGATGAAAATTAAATATGGCTTTGAAATTGTTACATAAGTCCCTTCTCCATATCATTTGTACCCTGCCCCATGTCCACTTCCCCACCCCACCTGGAGAATTAGGTAATCGTTAAGCAGCTTCTTTGCAGTATTAAAGGTCAACTTTATAATAAATTATGAACTATGAGCTATGTGGTTCAAATGTATTTTACTATATATTTTTTATTTCCAGTAATAAGTAAAATTCTGAATGTAGCTTTCATGTAAGCACTACAAAACATTTTACTTTTACAAAATACTAAAAGTTTCAAATTGTATTTAAAAACAAGGATATATTAATATTTTCAGTATGTACACTGTTCAGCAAAACGCACAACTTACAAGAAAACCATAATTTTTGTACTATCACTGTTAAAGGGAGTTAACTCTTGGTCATTTAGCTAAAAACAGTTTTAATGGAGGATTTTCAACAATTTTTATAAAATTAAAATAGTCTTTGTTGGAAATGAAACATATGGAATGTCAGTGCCTAATGTTTGACTATAATTTAACTGTTTTAACGTTACTTTATTATAAAGTTAATCTGTAATTTTCTCGTTCCAACCAGTGCACCACAACTGGACAAAGGCCATGGTATGTGCTTTCCAGCCTGTGGGAGTGCATATAAACGATCCCTTGCTGTATTAGGAAAAAATGTAGCAGGTTTCCTCTGATGACTACGTGTCAGAATTACCAAATGTTTGACATTCAATAGCTGATGATTCATTAATCAATGTGCTCCACTGGTGTCGTTAAAGGTGTACATAATTTAAAAAAATTTAACCTTGAAGTAAATGTGCCCTATTTTGTTGTTAACATTATATGTTGCACGATCAGTACCCTTAGCAGATAACCTGCACTGACAGTGTGCAATCAGTCCGAGCCCATTGGGCTGTTTATAGCCCGGTAATCGGCCAAGTTTAGTAACTGCTAAAGAGAAGAAATTGCTTCCCAAAATATATTACCAGAATGCTTGTGTTTACAAAGGTGTATGAAAAAAAACGAGTAAGTAAGGTCAAAAGACATTATGTTGTTTTGCTATTACTGGTATTAAGCCTGTATGTGTAAGTTATTACAAAATACAAATGCATTCACATCTTATAAAATAAAAAGGGAAAATGTCAGTTTGTTTACTTGGAAAAGAAAACCAGACAGAAAAAAAAACTAAGGGAATTTTTTTTAAAAAAAATAGAAATAATAAACAAGGTAATAAATACAGCAGTGAAGAAACATACACAAGTTTCTACCTCTCATTATGTAAATAGCCTCTTGCATGTATGTAACAAAAAAAAGAAAGAAATGTTTTATTTAACGACTGGCGTCAGACATATGGTTAAGGACCACACAGATTTTTGAGAGGAAACCTGCTGTCGCCACTACATGGGCTACTCTTCTGATTAGCAGCAAGGGATCTTTTATTTGCACTTCCCACAGGCAGGATAGCACAAACCATGGCCTTTGTTGAGCCAGTTATGGATCACTGGTCGGTGCAAGTGGTTTACACCTACCCATTGAGCCTTGCAGAGCACTCACTCAGGGTTTGGAGTCGGTATCTGGATTAAAAATCCCATGCCTCGACTGGGATCCGAACCCAGTGCCTACCAGCCTGTAGACCGATGGCCTGCTCCGACGCCACCGAGGCCGATATGTATGTAACAAGACCAGAATGTAGCTCCGTAGCAAAGCACTTGCTTCAGGTATGATGGGCTCTAGGACCAATCCCTGTTCATGAACACATTACTTTTTGATTATTATTCAAGTTAAAGCTCCATAACTGATACATCAAATGATGTGGTATGTGCTGTCCTATATGGAAAAAACCCTGGCTGTTGATCTAAATAGGAATAGCCTATGACATCATGCATGTAGAAGTGGGTCTCTTCTTTTTACTCTGTGGACCAAGTGTCACAATTACTTTATTAGATTCCTAATAGCTGTAGTTTTAAGGAAGGAAGGAATGTTTTATTTAATTTTATTTGATTTAACTTACATTTTAATTAGTTATATGGCATCAGACATGGTTAAGGGCCACACAGATAATGATTATGAGCAAGGAAACCCACTGCCACCACACAGTGTCCTGTTCTTTCTAATCAGCAGCAAGGGGTATTTTATATGCAGCATCCCACAGACAGGACAGTGCCGACCACAGTCTTTGTTATACCAGTTGTGGAGCATTGGCTGGGATGAGAAATATCCCAATGGCCTCATCAACAGGGCTGTGGTTCATATAAAAGATCCCTTGCTACTGATAGGAAAATGTAGCAGGTTTCTCTTCTTAGACTGTCATTATTACCAATGTTTGACATCCAATAGCCAATCAATGTGCTCTAGTGGTGTCGTTAAACAAAACTAACTTTAACTTTAACATTCCTTTCCATAAGAGTCCAACATACTGTTCTCCCAAAGAGTCTAATCTAGTGCAAAAAGACTTGTGCTAAGAAGCCAATTGTCTAAAGTGGCCACTTTTGGAGTTACTTTAAGTGCCTGCTCGGTACAAGTTTGACATGGTATAGGTCATTTATGAAATGCCTTCATCAGAAAACTGTTCAAGAATGCCTGTCATAGGCAAAACCTCTGACTTCTAATTTAGCACAAGATTCTGACTAATATGCAGGGGTGACTTTTTCAGTTCATGTTAGTCTCAGACTGGCATAGATTTTAAAGCAACTATTGATTGGTCGATTGGCACAATTTAGCCAATCAATTTAATTGACACAGGAACAGTGTGATTTTGTCAGAACTAGGGAGATTGGTGATTAGAAAGGCTAGTCTTTCACATCCAGCTGTTGATAGGTCAGAAACCATAATCATTCCTTAGTCATTCTCAAAGAATGTACTCAATAAACTAATCAATTTTTTTTTTTTATCTGGAACCGTTTCTTTTTTTTTATATACATGAAATAGGATCTGGATAAGTAGTCCTGACAAAAAAATAATATTTGTATTACACTAAAGTTTTACATTTTGGACAAATATATTGAAATGAAAGTTACTGTATATAGGATAGCCTACACTGTGAGGTGAAAAGAAAGAAAGAAATGTTTTATTTAATGACGCATTCAACACATTTTATTTACAGTTATATGGCGTCAGACATATAGTTAAGGACCACACAAATATTGCAAGAGGAAACCCATTGTCACCACTTCATGGGCTACTCTTTTCGATTAGCATCAAGGGATCTTTTATATGCACCATCCCACAGACAGGATAGTACATACCACAGCCTTTGATATACCAGTCGTGGTGCACTGGCTGGGACGAGAAATAGCCCAATGGGCCCACCGATGGGGATCGATCCCAAACCGACCTGTGAGGTGGGTGCTTGGGGTGTGCATCTCTCCCAGTCTGAATTAACTTCATTTAAAATTCTGTTTTTAATGAATGTATATAATTAATGCTATTTTGTTTTGCATTTGTTTATTTTTGTTGTTGTTAAAGTTGGGTTTTTGTTGTTTTGTTTTTGTTTGTTTGGTGAGGTTTTGGTGGGGGTTATTTTGTTGAGCCTGATATCTTGGTCAGCTGGCTGGGTTTGTGAAAACTGTCATGTATCCAATGCATGTTAGTATACTTGGAAATACTGAAAGTGCCCTTTTGTCAAGTAGCTCTACTCCCCAGATAAAACCTGCATCTTCCCCTGACTGTGGTTGAGATATAGACAGCTTTTGACAGTGTTGACCATTGTAAATGCCTCTTACGGAAAACTTAATTCAGTTATACTTTTGAAACACAATGGCAAATTGCTAACAGTTGTGTTTAGTCCCATTTAAAGACTTGTATGAATGGAAGCTGTTATTTATATGTGAACTGATTTACTACCTGTGTCTGTGTATCACCACCCTGTAGGACGTCAGTGTGGCCATGGACACTCCATTGTCACCCGGCAAGGTAGCAGCTTTTATCTTTCTTGTGTGTTTTATAGTCAATATGTTCAACCTATTAACCATGTGTATCCAGACGTAGGGCCCTACAACACAAACAAACTAACCCTTTTAGAGAATAATCTGTGCCTTGCCACCAGTCAGTTTCAGTCACAACTTTATTATGTGCTGTTTAAATCTAGATACAAACTGTTTATTTGCATCAGTGTCTGGGGTGTAGTGGTTAAGCCATCAGCTTTGTAAGGCTAGTAGGTACCAGCTCCAACCCAGAGTGGGTTTCAGTGGCTGAATGGGATGTACAAGGAAGGAAATGTTTTATTAAACGACACACTCAACACATTTTATTTAGGGTTATATGGCACTGGAGTGATATACAAGTGACATAGTATATTAAGTCTGCCTGGAAAGACGTTCTGTTCCAGCCTCGGTGGTGTAGTGGTTAAGCCATCAGACATATATGACTGGTAGGTACTGGGTTCGCATCATGGTACTGGCTACTACCCAGAGTGAGTTTAATGACTCAATGGATAGGTGTAAACTAGCCACTACACTGACCTTTCTCTCACTAACCTCTTAACAACTAACCACAAACCCATTGTCTAGGACAGACAGCCCAGATAGCTGATGTGTATGCCCAGGACAGTGTGCTTGAACTTTAATTGAGTATAAGCACAAAAATAAGTTTCAATGAATAAATGGCATTCTGTCATCCAAGAATATAAGATACTTCAGAATGAAATTATCATTAACCCAAATGAAATGATCAGTTAATCAGGACCCAGCATTTCAGTCACATTGTAGTCCTCAAATTTGGCAAATTGGAAAGCAAATGCCAATATTGGCCTGGACCAATGAGGATTGTTTTTTTAAGTCATTAAAGCCATAAGGCAGGGCACCAAAGCAAACTTGAACAACTGTCTTAATTAATATAACACAACAGCACCCATTGAATCTTAATATAAGCCTGAATTGTTTTTCAGTTAATTTTATGTCCATTCAGGATTTTAATCTGTGTCCAACATATTGCTGTATGACCACATTTTGTCAGTACTGATATATTAATTACTGCAATGTGTAGGCAAGTCAAAGACATGGAAAAATTAAGTAATATATAGTCACTGATCCTAGTTTTCGAGGTACAGACCTGTTCTATATTGAGTCATGACCAACACCATGCAAATGAGAAACACATGCATTGGATTTGTTAAATTTGATCATTTAATCAACTGGTTGCAAGAAATGTATAATTTATTGGTTTAAATAGCTGTAATACTATTAATAGCCAAAAGTATTTAAGTAATTTTCAGACTGGATTTTAAGTATTAAAAGAAAGAAAATAGAAATGTGAAGTGAAAATAAACTTCAAAGTAAACTACAAGTTTTATTTAAAATTATTTTTCTTAAAATCTGAAATTTGGTGGGGGTTTTTGGTTCCTAATGAAGTAGATATGATTTTTGTTAAAACAATAATTAGTTATCCACATCTACATGTATGTCAAGCCTACATTTATTTGGAAATGATTTTAAGTTCAATGATGGTAGACTGGTTAAGTCTAGTCTCATATTTTGTTATCAATGAATAAGCCAACAGTAGAACCTGTAGTATAATGTAGGTAATTTGAGGTCAGGTATGTATAGATCAGCCACCTCAATTCACAGGTGTTAAAACATGTCAGGTATGTCGGCTTTCAAAACTTATCTATAATTTCCTTTTTAGTTTGTTGTATTTTACTCACTTACAAGAACATCTTTATTTTATATAATATGTATACATAAGTGTACTTGTAAGTGTATTTGTTGTTGTGAGGGGTGGTTTTTTGTTTGTAGATTTTAGTTTCTTATACACATATGCATTATATTAATGCTAGTCTGAGTTGTATAAATATGTCTGGTTCAGAGGTTTAGACAGCCTTTTCAGTTATTATTGTATTTGACTGTTACTCAGTTATATATTTTTTTTATCACCCATACAAAGTGAAAAGGTGAGATATGCTAGGATCAGACTGTCATTGTGTCAACTGTTATGACAATGTCGGCCAACTTGACGGTGGCGTTGTAAGTTCCCCAACGCCCAACTTATGATGAGTCCACTCAGATTAACAACTAATTGGTTATAACAATGAGAATCGAATTGTAAGAGCGGTCAGACTAGCAACTGGATAGTCATAAAGTTGTAACAGCAGAAAATTGGCCAACTTTGTGTTAGCAGTCTGACACTAGCAATATACATTGTATGTATACTACTCAAAAGAATTTAAGGGTCAGACGATATTTTCGACATTATTTTCTGAATGTCAATTATATTAGCTAGACCATAATGTCACGCATGGTATTGTTCCATTTTGATGAAAGTGGGTCTAAGCAACCCATAAATGAATTAAAATCCACTGTCACTGACACTGTCGACTAGTTCTAATGGCGAAAACATGCTTACATTTGCACATAAATTAGGGCGAAAGCGAAAGGTCTGCTAAGTGCCCATAACTTGCTTTTTCACAAAGCGCTTCATTTGCACGCTTTGCATGTGTATTCCATGTTCCCAATGCTGAATTTCCGTATAATTGGAGCTTGCGTTCGTGTACGGTGCATACTCCAAATTCAACAATGGTACGACTTCAACTGACTATCGAAGATCGAGGAAGGGCTATTGCTTGGCTTCAGGATGGCAATACGCAAAGAAATGTTGCTCTGAGACTTGGTGTCAGTCAGAGTGTCGTTGGCCGACTGTGGCAACGGTACCAAGCAACGAATTCTGTTCGAAATCGTCCACATTCGGGAAGACCCCAAAGCACTACAAATAGAGAGGACTGCTACATCACCAATATGGCTCTACGTCAACGCACAACCACTGCACGCCGATTACGTGACAATCTGCGGACTGCGACTGGAACTCGAGTGTCTGATCAAACCATACGCAATAGTCTGAGAGCTAATAATCTAGGCTGCCATCGCCAGGCTGTTCGACCACCACTCCTACCATGTCACAGAACGGCCAGACGTCACTGGTGCACGCTTCATCTGCGGTGGCAACCTGTTCAGTGGGGTCGAGTGATGTTCACTGATGAGTCCAGGTTTAGTCTCCAGTTCAACGACGGTCGGGTTCGTGTCTACAGCCGTCCTGGGGAGCGCTTCGCTGACGTTAACGTCAGACAACGTCACCGGTTCGGTGGTGGCAGCGTCATGGTGTGGGGCGGCATCTCTATCCACCACAGGACCCCCCTCTATGTGGTGGATGGCAATCTGAATGGAATCCGCTATCTGAATGAGATTATCCGGCCGTTGGTTCTCCCAGGCCTTCAGCAGATTGGCGGCAGGGCAGTTCTGCAGGATGACAATGCCAGACCCCACCGCGCCAGGGTGGTAACGGACTTTCTCAGACAACAAGGTATCGCCAGGATGGATTGGCCAGCATATTCGCCTGACTTGGCCCCAATAGAGCACGCCTGGGACGAATTAGGCAGGAGAGTTCGGGATAACCATGCCCCTCCGGCCAACCTTCATGATCTGGGTCAACTTCTTATGGCAGAGTGGCAGGCCATTCCCCAAGAGTTATTCAGACGTCTGATCAACAGCATGAGGCAACAATGTGTCGAGTGTATTCGCGCCAGGGGTGGATTCACACACTATTAAACAAATGTTCTAATGTGTAAAATCCATGTTTGACAACCTTCAGCTTTGACAGCATGTCATGTGACTTTCTTGTATACAGTGACGTTTATTTGTGGTTTTTTGTAAATATGGAACAATAAATTAAATTTTTGGTGTAGTTTACATCATCAATCTAATACACTCTGAAACTTATTTGGTTATAAATTTTTGACCCTTAAATTCTTTTGAGTAGTATATTAGTTTTCCGATTATGGTCCCAGCAGGAATGGTGGCCACTTTTGTGCTTAGCTCTGTTAAAGTTTGCCCAGTGATAAAGCGCTCGCTCGATGCGCAGTCGGTGGGCCCAATGAGCTAATTCTCGTTCCAGTCAGTGCACCATGACTTGCATATCAAAGGCCGTGGTATATACTACCCTGTCTGTGGGATAGTGCATATAAAAGATCCCTTGCTACTAATCGAAAAGAGTAGCCCATGAAGTGGCGACAGCAGGTTTCTTCTCTCAATATCTGTTTGGTCCTTAACCATATGTCTAATGCCATATAACCTTAAGTAAAATGTTTTGAGTGCATCATTAAATAAAACATTTCCTTCCTTCCTGTTAAAGTTTAACATTTACATGTATCTCCATTTCTCATAACCGAATGTTCTACATCATTGAAACTTTATACGTGTATCCGTGCATGTTCATTTTAATGTGTGTTAGCCAAAAAAATTAAATTTAACATGCATTCAGTGAATATTTATGGATGCAACTATTAATGACACCAAATAGAAAGTTTATTGTAGTCGAGACATTTAATTCCATGGAGTTGTTGTTTAAAATACATTTACCACTACCACTAGTAATATTACTAAGACACTGTTAATTGAAATTAGTTTTACAAGAACTGTTTCTTTCCTCATAATTTTTAATGGCAAATACAGCATAATTTATATTGTAGTCTGCATCTCTGTTTCCTGACTGTTTAGGGATTTGGGGCTTTTATTTCTGCCACCCACACTATAGTGGACTTGCATGTTTTAACCTTTAGGTTTGCTTTGTTTACATAAACAATGAGCAAACATCTGATTAATATATAACTTACTAACTTAAAAGAGGCAGGTGCTTGTATACTTAGACAACTAAGAATATGCACTCTTGCATAGGTACCATATTCTAGACTAAACAGCATGAAATATCCACATCTTGGAAGGATATTTTCATGGATGAAATATTAAATTTTGTTCTCACCTCTAGTAAAAAGGTTATATGTATGTAATACTTTTCTGCATTAAAGTTTTGCATTAAAACTTTTACATTTAAAATAGGTTTCTTACAAACTGTAAGTCCTAGGTGGATGAAACTTGGTTTGTTGTTGCACCTATGGATGTTCATCACAGTGCACCAAAATGTTTATGGTAGGCGAGATGGTTAATTCTTGTGTATGTGTCTGGCTAGTGCTAGGTGTGACCATTCCTGTGTGCAGCTGCAGACACTGACAGTCAAACTCCCAACACTTGACTGATGGTTGTGCTGCACCTAACACTCGGTGACTCACAAGTAGTGAGTTGCTTGTACATGGACCCCACGTCATGACAGGAGGAAATAATATACCAAACTGCTTTCATTCTATACTAACAAATGCTTTTCTAAAAATAATTTGTGTGTGTGAGAGATAGAGGCAGGCAGGCAGGCAGGCAGGAAGGTTTTTACTTTAACGTGGCCATTGCTTCTAAATTTAGTTGTTTTAATCTGCATAAGTACATGTATGTATAATATACAGGAGGTGAATTAATATGCTAGTATTCAATTTCAATACTTAATATTTTTGTTTACTCCTTTGAAGTTATTTAATAGTATTGAGCTGATTGCTACGGGTCAATCATGTTAAGACTTGTGTACCAGTATCTAATGCACTACCTATACTTTAATCTGGGATCACATACTCATCTGAAACATGAGTCGGTGACTGTGCAATGGTGAAATCTAAACCATAAAATCTAAGTAAAGTACGATTTTAGTTATAAAAACAGCTATAACAGTCAAAAATATGCCTTAGTGTATGACTAGACTTGGTAAAGTGTCAAGAATTAGGATGCTACAATGCACTTCTAAACAGTTTTTAATAAAGATCAAACAGTACTGATATTTTGAAGTCAGTTTCAAGCCAAGGCTTGAGGTTGTTTGTTTTTTACCATCACTTTCCTGATAAATTAGGTGTTGCACAGCAGGGCTCGAACTTAATGACAGAATCGACAGTAAACTCACTGCTGCCACTTCATGGTCTACTCTTTTTTAATTAGCAGCATGGGATCTTTTATATGCACCATTCCATAGACAAAATAGTACATACCGCCACCTTTGTTATATCAGTTGTAGAGCAGGGGCTGGCACAAGAAATAGCACAGTAGGCAGGGTTTCTAGAATTTGTACAATATCCACTAATCATGGGATCAGTGATTTTAAAAATTTACTTGCCAACATTAAAAATTCACTAGCCCTGTTTTACTTAATACAATTTTACTAATAGTAATAATTGAATATGTCACCTAAAGAAGGAGATAGAGATTAAAAACACTAAGATTGTGGGGTTGGGGTTGGGGCAGGATATTCCTATTTACCAAACAGATTTAAATGCAACATTTAACAACTTGTTTTTTCACTAGCTGTCGGGCATGGTAATAGCAGTTATTTACTAGCCCAGCATTGAATATCACTAGCCATGGGAGTGGGGCTACCATAATCTAGAAGCCCTGCAGTAGGCCTACAGATGGGGATTGATTCTAGACCCAATGCGTATCAAGTGAGCATGTTACCATTGGGCTACATCCCACTCTTGCTATTCAATAAGAGGTTTCATGTCTCCCTGTTTTGACAAGTATTACAATAAACATATATTAACAATTACCAAATACTCATAGTTTAAAATGTGCCAACGTGTCGTTACACACACATTCCAACACCTACACACCCACAGTGTTGTGCACCCAGGAAGATATGTTACCAGTGAATGTCGTCTGCTTTTGTGAAGCATGGCTGAATTAACAGTACCTGACACGGACTGTTACAGTCACAGGTCGGTGGTTTTAGTTGGTGGAGGGTTGGTATACCAGTCTGTTAGTGTGAAACAACGTTCTGCCATCGGATGTTTAATTCATCAAGCTCTTCACAAGCCGGTAAATATTTTCGTGTGCTGTGTATCCTGTTCATGCAGGTGTAATTCGTGTCTTAAGACTCATACAGGTGCAGTCTGTATCTTTGTAGGTGTGTCGAGAGATTTTTGGTAAGTCACTTCATCTTTGTAAACACCGGCCTCGCTCCTCAAACTGTCAGTTTTCACACCGTGGTTAAAGGTGCATGTATGTGGTTCAGTTGCAGCACTGCAGTGTGTATTCTGAGGCATGCTCTGGAGGGTGAATGATAACAGTCACTAGCTAGACTGTTTTTGTGTCTAATGTTAAATGAATGTGATGTACCAGCCTCGGTGGTGTAGTGGTTAAGGCATCACACTTGAGACTGGTAGGTACTGGGTTCGTGCCCTACGTGCAGCAATGGGGGATTTTTCATTCCAGTACTGGTTTCAGCCTAGAGAGGATGTACTGTTAGAATCAGTGGGAAAGTGTTGGGTCACATACACCAAATTTTACCCCAATTTACAGGTGCAATTACGGGATTGTCTCTCAAGTTTATAACCCCAAATGGGGGATGCAGGTTCCACGTATCCCAATCTCGGGTGATACCAAGACAGCTCAACTAACAGCAAGTAGCCCCATACCAAATAGGAAATACTATGGCTTCATCATTGATCTCCTCCTCATCATTTACATGTATATGTTTATAATGCCCTAACAGGGGTGGGACGTAGCTCAGTGGTAAAGCTCCCACATGATGCGCGGTCGGTTTGGGATCACTCCCCGTCGGTGGGCCCATTGGGCTATTTTTGTTCCAGTCAGTGCACCACGACTGGTATATCAAAGACTGGTATGTACTACCCTGTCTGTGGGATGGTGCATATAAAGGATCCCTTGCTGCTAATCAATGTGCTCTAGTGGTGTTAAAGAAAACAAACTTTAACTATAGATCATTGGGATATTAAGGTGGTCTCTTAGCACAGGCAGTTGCTTATCAGAGGTGGCTGGTTTGACAGGTTTCACTGTACTTGCAAATGAACAGATTTGCAGGACTGCAAACAGTACATACACTGTTATCCGGTAACAAGATGTGTCTGCATTTCACAGCAAGTCATACAGTGGAATGCAATAAACTTTATTCATGTCTAGTAAATTCTATTACCGAGGCTGCATGGGTTTGACTTTTTTATGTGCACAAAACCGGCCAAGATCTTTTATAAGGTTGAGACTCATTACACATGCACGTGACGTCAGGACTGACACGCCAACATATCCTGGCTCAGAATTTAATACATGTGCAGTATCGTGTCAGAAACACAATAAAATGTAGGTTATTAAAAACACAATACGTACCCAATACTTATCAGGTAAAAGCAAAGCAATAATTTGACTAAGTATATAACTGTAAAATTCAATATTGTATTAAAACAGTCTAGTCTTTTTTTTAAAGTGCCCATTAAATAAAATATTATGTTTTTGATTTGTGAAACTTTGGGGAAGTAATCATAAAAAAAACCCCAAAAGAAAGAATATAATGCATTACAACTGGTATATCAAAGATCGTATTATGTACTTTCCTGTACCGACGTGCCGTGGTTAAGCCACCAGACATAAGGAAGATAGGTACAAGGTTTGCAGCCCAGTACAGGCTCCCACCCAGAGTGAGTTTTAACAACTCATTGGGTAGGTGCAAGACCACTACACCCTCTTCTCTCTCACTAACCACTAACATCGGACATGAGGGCACGAATATAAGTTAAAAATGAAATACTATCCTGTCTATGGGATAGTACATGTAAAAGATATAAAAGATCCCTTGCTGTTAATCGGAATGAGTAGCTCAGTGTGTGGCAGCAGCAGGTTTCCTCTCATTACCTGTATGGTCTATAACCCAATTGTCCAATGTCATATAACCATAATTAAAATGTGTTGAGTGTGTCATTAAATAAAACATTCCTTCCTTTAGATTAACTGATGCAATTACCCTACTTAAAGACTCCAACTAGCCATTATTTTAAGAGGTGCTGGGAGGTGTGTGTGTAGGTGTGTGTCATTAAGGTATGTCATAAAACACTTCTTTTCTTTTGTCAGATCAAGCCGCAAACTGTATCCAACAAACATTAACCTACAGTTCTGTGTTCCTCATAACACTTCATGGTACTTCCTATTCTAAAGTTTGTTTTGTTTAACGATACCACTAGATCACATTCATTTATTAATCATCGGCTATTGAAAAGAAAGAAAGACATGTTTTAGTTAACAACGCACTCAACACATTTTAGTTACGGTTATATGGTGTCAGACATATGGTTAAGGACCACACAGATATTGAGAGAGGAAACCCGCTGTTGCCACTTCATGGGCTTTTCTTTTCGATTAGCAGCAAGGGATCTTTTATATGCACCATCCCACAGATAGGGTAGTACATACCACGGCCTTTGATATACCAGTCGTGGTGCACTGGCTGGAATGAGAAATGGCCCAATGGGCTCACCGACGGGGATCGATCCCACACCGACCGAACGCTGTACCACTGGCTTACGTCCCGCCCCTTTGGCTATTGGATGTCAAATATTTTGAAATTCTGACATAGTCTTAGACAGGAAACCCACTAAAGTTTTCTATTTGTAGCAAGGGATCTATTATATGCACCATACCACAAACAGAATAGTATATACCAGTACTATCCTGATATAGCAGTCGTGAAGCACTGGCTGAAACAAGAATTAACCCAATGGGCCCACCAACGGGGATCGATCCTAGACCAACTGCGCATCAAGCATCAAGCAAGTGCTTTACCACTGGGCTGGTTTCATCCCGCCCACTTGCTATTCAGATTGACTTAAAAGTTTCTTGCTCGTAGCATATATTCTTATACATCCAATATGTTCTTGGTTGTTTTAATGTGGCATGTTCAGGTCAAGAACTTATGAACAATTTGACTGGTACCATCATCAGCTATCATACTCCCTTGGGTGGCTGGTACCATCATCAGCTATCGTACTCCCTTGGGTGGCTGGCACCATCATCAGCTATCGTACTCCCTTGGGTGGCTGGCACCATCATCAGCTATCGTACTCCGTTGGGTGGCTGGCACCATCATCAGCTATCGTACTCCCTTGGGTGGCTGGCACCATCATCAGCTATCGTACTCCCTTGGGTGGCTGGCACCATCATCAGCTATCGTACTCCCTTGGTTGGCTGGCACCATCATCAGCTATCGTACTCCCTTGGGTGGCTGGCACCATCATCAGCTATCGTACTCCCTTGGGTGGCTGCTTAACACAGGTCTGGGGGCGGGATGTAGCCCAGTGGTAAAAGCTTGCTTGTTGCGTGGTAAGTTTGGGATCGTACCCTATCGTTGGGGTCCATTGGGCCATTTCTCATTCCAGCCAGTGCACCACAAACTGGTATATCAAAGGCCATGGTATTTGTTATCCTGTCTGTGATGGTGCATATAAAAGATCCCTTGCTACTAATGAAAAAATGTAGTGGGCTTCCTCTTTATGACTGCATGTCAAAATGACCAAATGTTTGACATCCAATAGCTGATGATGACTTATACATCAGTGTGTTCAGGTGGTGTCGTTAAACAAAACAAACTATAAGACAGGTTTGACTGTATTTGAGGTAGTTAGTAATTTTAATATGACACACTTGCACTTTAACCTGTTGGTGTACGATTATCAGTTGTAGTATATAAGTAGAGGGCGGTGCTCTAAGAAATTAGATTATTATTTCAACTGCTCACTTTTGTAACACCAACAAGTAAAGCTATCATTGACCGGTCACTTTCAAATCATGATATTAATAAAGTAAAGCTATCTCCTGGCTCTCGTCCTCACTTAAAACAGACGAGAAGAGAGTCTAGGATAATACAGAAGCAAGTGTGGTTTTCTGTAGAAGCTTACTGGGTATACATGTAGATAAAATCATGACTCCTGCTTCCCAAAGGAATTAGGATGTTTGTATTACATGCATGTGCTACTTTCTAATTAACTTCGTTCTTTGGCATCTTGGATTTCGGTGAGTTTTTGACAACTATACAACTGCTTTTACATGCAAGTATAAATAGGATGAAGAAAGTGTAGTTTTTTTTGTTTAAAATGAAGTACCTAACTGTTGAATTACAGTGTATTTAGAAAACACACACAAAAAAGAAGAAACAAATGTTCTTACATCCAGGTTTTAGGAGCAGGCAAGACCATTAGAGCTGAAGGGGAAGTAACTCTTCTTGTATCCCATCCTATTTTGAAAATGTAGAACAAGTATTTTACTATTCTACATGTATATTTAAGGGAAACGTAAGTGCCTGTAACCTGTGGGATAATTTTTCATTTTTAATCAATATTTGTATTTATGGCAAATGTGTTTGAAAATTATCTGTACTGAGCCAGTGTGATACATGTGCATCCAACCCACTATATCACTCGCTCGATGTGCGGTCGGTCTGGGATCGATCCCCGTCAGTGGACCCATTAGGCAATTTCTCGTTCCAGCCAGTGCACTATGACTGGTATATCAAAGGCTGTGGTATGTACTACCCTGTCTGTGGGATGGTGCATATAAAAGATCCCTTGTTGCTTATAGAAAAGAGTAGCCCATGAAGTGGTGACAGCAGGTTTCCTCTCTCATTATCTGTGTGGTCCTTAACCATATATTTGATGCCATATAACTTTAAATAAAATGTGTTAAGTGTATTGGTAAATAAAACATTTCTTTCCTTCTTTCTTTCCAACTCACTATTTTTGAAGCGAGTTAGTGTGTTGTCAAAAAGTCACAGATACTTAATAATTTGTAGACATTGTATGGGTAGTAATGGCATATATTTCCTACAAAAAATTAATTAACTTAAGTTTTTTTCCTTCATAAATGATTATTGCATCTGTATGTTGAGTTACTTCAACAATATCTGTAATATTTCATACACCTGTGTCAAAACATGCCAGAATGTCAGTACGATAAATTAAACAAGAATGGACATTTATTGTATAAATGTTTTAGTGTTCATTATGTTTTTAAGTGAGATACTGTTTGGAAAATGTAGGTGGCTATATCTACTGTGTGCGGTGCAGCATATAACTGTATGCCAAAAATAGGCAGTTGTGACACAGCAG